>NW_012115533.1:1242848-1286958 GCF_000951035.1 Colobus angolensis palliatus
TTTGGTAGATACAGGAGCAAACATTTCAATCATTTCTGTATAGCACTGGCCATCTGTGTGGTCAATTCAACCTACTCAATTTAACATAGTTGGAGCTGGTAAAGCCCCTGAAGTATATCAAAGTAGTTATATTTTGCATTGTGAAGGGCTCGATGGACAACCTGGGACTATTCAACCAATTGTAACTTCTGCACCTATAAATTTATGGGGGAGAGATTTATTACAAAAATGGAGAGCACAAGTTCTAATTCCAGAGCAATTATACAGCCCTCAAAGTCAACATATGATGCATGAAATGGGGTATGTCCCTGGTTCGGGACTACAAAAAAATTTGCAAGGTTTGAAGGAACTGCTTCAAGCAGAAAGACAAAGTTCCTGCCAAGGTTTAGGACATCATTTTTAATGGTGACCATTGTTAAGCCTCCAGAACCTATACCTTTAAAATGGTTAACAGATAAGCCAATTTGGATAGAAAAATAGCCGCTAAGTAAAGAGAAACTGGAGGCTTTAGAGGACTTAGTTACTGAACCATTAGAAAAAGGACACACAGCTCCAACATATTCCCCCTGGAATTCTTCAGTCTTCGTTATTAAGAAAAAATCAGGTAAATGCAGAATGTTGACAGATCTTACAACCATTAATTCAGTTATACAACCGATGGGGGCATTTCAGCCAGGATTGCCTCCTCCTGCTACGATTCCAAAAAATTGGCCTTTAATAGTCATAGATTTAAAAGACTGTTTCTTTACTATCCCCTTAGCTGAGCAAGACTGTGAAGAATTTGCATTTACAATTCCTGCAGTAAACAACCTACAGCCTGCTAAGCGTTTTCACTGGGAAGCGTTGCCACAAGGCATGTTAAACAGTCCAACAATTTGCCAGACCTATGTAGGGCAAGCAATTGAACCTACTTGTAAAAAATTTTCTTATGTTATTCATTATATGGAAGATATATATATATATATATATAGACTTTGTGCTGCCCTCACTCGAGAAATATTACTCCAATGTTATGATCACTTGCAAAATTCGATTTCTTGCACCAGTTTAATTATACCTCCTGACAAAATTCAGACTACTACCCCTTTCTCCTATTAGGGACCTTAGTAAATGACACTACAATAGTGCCACAGAAAGTAACCATATGTAGGGATCAACTGAAAACATTAAATGACTTTCAAAAATTACTAGGGGATATTAATTGGATATGACCTGCTCTAGGCGTTCCTACTTATGCCATGAGTGATCTATTTGCTATCCTTAGAGGAGATCCTAGTCTCACTAGCCCTCAGCAGTTAACAAAGGAGACTGAGGCAGAGTTACAACTAATTGAGAAACAAGTGCATTAGGCTCAAGTAAATAGAATGGATCCAGAAAAGACTCTAGATTCGCTCATTTTTTCAACTCAGCATTCACCTACTGGTGTTATTGTTCAAGAGCAAGATCTTGCAGAGTGGCTCTTCCTTCCACACACTAATTCACAGACTTTCAGTCCTTATTTGAATCAAATTGCTACTATGATAGGAAATGGGAAAACTCAGATTGTTAAATTATATGGATATGATCCTGGAAAAATTATTGTCCCTCTCACGAAGGCAAAAATACAGTAAGTCTTACTTGGCAAACCCATTTAGCTGCCTTTGTGGGTATTCTTGATAACCATTTTCCTAAAACGAAACTGTTTCAATTTTTGAAATTAACCAGTTGGATTCTCCCTAAAATAACTAAATTTAAACCAATTGAAGGTGCTGAATATGTCTTCACAGATGGGTCTAGTAATGGTAAAGCTTCTTATTCTGGCTCAAAAGGTAAAGTTTTCCAGATGCCCTATACTTCAGCTCAAAAAGCGGAGCTTGTAGCTGTAATTGAGGTGTTGACTGCTTCTGATATGCCTATTAATGTGATTTCTGATTCTTCATATGTGGTTCATTCCACACAATTAATTGAAAATACTCAGTTAAAATTTCATACAGATGAATGACTGATGACTTTATTTACCCAATTGCAAACAGCAGTTAGGAATAGAATGCACCCTTTTTACATCACTCACGTTAGGGCTCATACACCTCTTCCAGGACCTTTGACTGCAGGGAATCAAATGGCTGATCAATCGTCTAGTTGCTACTGCAATATCTAATGGTAGACACTTTTACAATTTAACCCGTGTTAATGCCTCTGATCTCAAACGCAAATACAACATTACCTGAAAAGAAGTTAAAGTTGTTATGCAGCGATGCTCAACTTGCCAAATGGTGCATTCCTCATCTTTTGGAGGAGGAGTTAATCCTTGAGGATTGGAACCTAATTCTCTTTGGCAAATGGATGTCACCCATGTTCCTTCATTTGGGAGACTAGCTTATGTACATGTATGTGTGGACACCTTTCTCACTTTGTCTGGGCTACATGCCAATCAGTACAGTTACTTCTGCCTGTGTTAAATTTCACCTTTTGCAGCATTTTGCAGTGATGGGCATTCCAGCTTCCATTAAAAAGGACAGTGTCCCAGGGTATACTAACTAAGCTGTAGCTACATTTTTCTCTATATGGAATATTAAACACATTACTGATATCCCAAATTCTCAAGGACAAGCCTTAGTGGAAAAATGAATCTCTCCCTGGAACAGCAGTTGCAAAAGCAAAAGGGGAGAAACGGGGACTAAGGAACACTACATATGCAATTGAATCTAGCATTATTGACTTTAAATTTTTTGAGCCTGACTAAAGACCAGATGCTATCAGCAGTTGAACAGCATCTACAGAAAACAGATGCAAAGAAAGAAACAGAACAACTGATTTGGTGGGGAGATCCGATAACAAAAAAATGGGTAAAATAATAACTTGGGGTAGAGGTTATGCTTGTGTTTCTCCAGGACCTTATCAGCAGCCAATCTGGGTGCCATTGAGACACCTGAAACCTTATCATGAGCCAGATGCTGAAGAAGAGATTCTCAGAGGAACCTGAGTACCTGCTGGTTGCAACCATGTCAAGACTGATGCTGAGGAGGACCCCAACTGCCACGAGCAACACCTGTCGAACACAGCCACCTACCTGTGGACAGATCCAGAAGCTGTCAGAGATGGCGAAAGAAAACCTGAGGAAACCAGGACAACCAGTCACAATGAGTAATTTAATGATAGCTATGATAGTGGTGATCACCATTGCCATGAGTATTCCTTCAGCAAGGGCTGACACAGAGAATAATTATACTTGTTGGGCACATTTACCTTTTCCACCACCTTTACGGCCTGTAACTTGGCTGGACCCCCCAGTGGAGGTATACACTAATGATAGCTTTTGAATGCTTGGTCCTACAGATGATAGAGGTCCATCTCACCCATATAAGGAAGGAACTGTTATGACTATTTCTTTAGGATTTGAGCATCCACCTATCTGTTTAGGAAAGACCACTAGTTGCCTACCACCTTATTATCAATCTTGACTGGCAATAGTGCCTGGATGTAATCACTCTATGACAGGGTTACACATGCTTTCTGGTCTCAGTATTTACCATAATGAATCTCCTCCTATAATTGAGGCATACCGCCCTCAAAAACCTATTTGTAAGCAGGATTGGACCTAGTCAGAATAAATGAACACACTTATTTGGGAAGATTGCATTGCAGAACAGGCAGAGGTGCTGTGCAATGATTCCTATGGAATCATTATTGATTGGTCCCCTAAGGGGATATTTAACTTGAATTGCACCTCTCAGTCTGTGTGCCATGGCCACACTATATTCAACTGGTCTGAATAAAATGGTCAGATGGTAGAAATGGTAAGAAGTATGGCAAGAGTTCCTAGTATCTGGAAACATGGCAGTATAGTGGCACCTCATCCTCAAATGATATGGCCCGCTCTAGGAGCTAAACATAAGGATTTGTGGAAACTATTAATGGCTGTTAATAAGATCAAAATTTGGGAAAGAATAAAAAAGCATCTAGAAGAACACTCTACAAAGTTGTCTTTGGATATTGCAAAATTTAAAGAACAAATATTTAAAGTATCCCAGGCACACCTGACCTTAATGCCAGGAACCAGAGTGCTTGAAGGAGCTGCAGATGGATTAGCAACTATTAACCCATTAAAATGGATAAAAACACTTGGAGGCTCTGTGATTTCTATGATGGTTGTGCTATTAATCTGTGTTGTTTGTCTTTGTATAGTCTGCAGTCGCAGATCCCAACTCCTGCGAGAAGTAGTTCACAGTGATAAAGCCTCTATTGCTTTTACTGTCTTGCAAAAACAAAAAGGGGGACATGTTAGGAACAGGCCCCCAAATCTGGCCAGAAACAAAATCTCTACAGCACTGTGGCATGCTTGTGATGGCTATGATGCCTACTTTGAAGGTTATTGGTTTACCAGAATGAGGGCAAGGAACACCTGGCCCACCCAGGGTGGAAAACTTCTTAAGCCGTTCCTGAACAACAAACAATAGCATGAGCAATCTGTGTCTTAAAGACATGTTCCTGCTGCAGATTACAAGCCAGAGCCCATCCCTTTGTTTCCCATTTTATTAATTTTTAATCTATAGCAACAATGCTTATCACTGGCTTGCTGTCAGTAAATATGTGGGTAAAACTCTATTCATGGCTCTCAGGTCTGAAGACTGTCAGTTCCCTGATTTTACCTGTTTCAAAACAAACATACTGGTACATATTAGGTATATCCACACTCTATATTTATGTGTGTGTGTGTCTCTAATTCCTCTTGCACTACTGGGTTAGGGTCTCCACGACTGAGCTGGTCTCTGCACTTCTTCAAAATTGTTTTTGACCAATTTAGTCCATTTGTCTTTACAAATAAATTTTAAAATCATCTTGCCAATTTGTACAAGAAAAAAGCCTGCTGAGATATCTGATGTATGACCGAATGACATAGGCCCAGAAATAGAGAATTAATTTTTTTTTTTTTTGAGACAGAGTCTTGCTCTGTCACCCAGGCTGGAGTGCAGTGGCCGGATCTCGGCTCACTGCAAGTTCCACCTCCCAGGTTTATGCCATTCTCCTGCCTCAGCCTCCCGAGTAGCTGGGACTACAGACGTCCGCCACCTCGCCCGGCTAGTTTTTTGTATTTTTTAGTAGAGACAGGGTTTCACCTTGTTAGCCAGGATGGTCTTGATCTCCTGACCTCGTGATCCGCCCATCTTGGCCTCCCAAAGTGCTGGGATTACAGGCTTGAGCCACTGCACCTGGCCGAGAATTAATTTTTTAATATCCCTTCCTCATCTGCAAAGGTTATTCATCCATACCCTGAAGGCAACAAGATTTTGTCACCCTAACTGTAGCCACTAAACACTATCCTGCCCTAAGTCTTCCATTGGGTAGATGAGTTAGAAGAGTTCAGGGAGAACTTTGTGTCTTTTCTACTTTGCTGTTTTCCTTCTGAGCACTTACACTATGGGGGAAGCTTTTTCAGACTGCGAGTTATCCCTATCCAGTGTTTCTTGTGAGCATCATTTAAGTCTTTGGAGGAGAGTACTTGTGTTGGTGTGAATTCACCTAGTATCTGTGGCTTCCAGAAATTCTATATTCTCATTCTTGCCCACACTTGGACTTTAGGAATAGGTTACTAATTGTACCTGAATTCTTCTCTTCATTTTCTTTGGCTTCAGATAGATTCTCTCTACAGTAAGCAAGTGTTCTTATCTTTCTTCTCCTTGAATTTGTCTCCTTAGATTTTCAGATTAGTTTTTTGCTCTGACCTGAACTCTCTGATGGGTCCCAGAAAAGTGGTGAATTTACTGTTGTTGAAGAGTAGAGGTAATGTTTTTTAAGCCTTCTGCATCTTAAGCAGAAGTCACAAGTCTCTCTGATTTCTTCTAGAATATGAAAAAATGTAAGGACAATTTTAACTTTCACTTGAATGTGATTTTTAGATTAACCCATTTAGCCAAACTGATCTGAATCATGAACAAAATCATAGTCCCACACAATGTATCCACATTACTAAAACACTCATAAGAGCAAGTCATCTTTAGTGTTTGAAGTTGCTTTAATCATTTGTGCATAAATATATGGTTGAAGTAAAACTATCTATAGGCAGTTAGTATAAAAGGATATTACAACAGACAGTTATGTTAGAAACTACTGTTTACATAATCTCCTATCAAAAATTGTATATACATTATCTATAATTTTTACAATACTACTTTCAAGTAGGGGTTATGTTTCCATGCTCTACAGATGAGACAACTCAATTCAAAAAAGATTAAATTATATCCCAGGTAATAGAGGTAATAAAAAGCAGAATCATAATTTGACTATAAGTTTAATTAGCTCCAGGACAAGTCCTTTTTTCTTTACAACTTCAAAATTTGTGTCACCTCAGATTTTTTTTTTTTGGACAGAGTCTCACTCTGTTGCACAGGCTAGAGTGCAGTGGTATGATCTTGGCTCACTGCAAACTCCGCTTCCTGGATTCAAATGATTCTCCTGCCTCAACCTCCTGAGTAGCAACAGGTGCATGCCACCACGCCTGGCTAATTTTTGTATTTTTTAGTAGAGATGGGGTTTCACCGTATTGAGCAGGCTGGTCTCAAACTCTTGACCTTGTGATCCACCCACATTGGCCTCCCAAAATACTGGGATTACAAGTGTGAGCCACCACACCGGCCTACCTGAGATTTTACTGTATGATTATAGACTTACTGACACTTGGAAGGACTAGTGGATTTTAATTTCCTTGACTAGATTTAAAATGAAACAACAATGAAAATGAAAAATTGTTATTTGGTCTCCCCTTACTGAAGGATTTGAAAGGAGGAGATGATAGTTGGAGATTTTTGGTTCATAACAGTTTTATTTTTCAACATGGCCTCTGTCAGCACTTAGCATATTTATCATCTTAGAAATGGTTATAATTCTTAATTTTCTATCTGTTGAAATATGATAGAAGATTTAATACATTAACAGATTCAGTGATTTTACCTGTTTCAAAACAAACATAATAGGTATGTTTTTAATGGGTGGTCAGAGTAAGTTTACCATAAAGCTAAAGAATATAGTTTTAGGGACCCTCATTGACCCCTTCCTTGGCCTAGTTATGTATTTGTTATATTGTATTTTCTTAGAACTCCACCTCTCACAGATTGTATAAATTTTAGGGTCCACAAAATTGGTCCCTTCACCCTGGGCACAATTTTTAATCTTCTAGAATTTTAGATATTTTCTGCCAGTTTAGCTATGAAGTTTTGAAATATGGTCTTATTTAACTTAAGCTTATTATGAACTCTCACAGAAATCAGACTACTCTTTAATTAAAAGAGAATAGTATTCCAATGAGCTATCATTTGTAACAACAAAGCACCTCTGAAAAATGACTTTGGCAAGCAAATGCAGTGATATCTTTTAGATAGTTACCTATCTTTGTTGACCACTGAAAGCTTTGTGTTGTAAAAATTAAATAAAACATCAGGAAATATTCAGATATGTTGCTTTAGAGCAACATAGGAAATGGGGTCAAGAAAACCATCTGGATATAGATGAATGAAAAACATAAATGAATTATTTTTCCATATTTCTGAGTAAATGTGAATGCAACTATTTTCAGGTTTAATCTTTGCTGAAGGCTTTTTTTTTTTTTTTTTTTTTGAGACGGAGTCTCACTCTGTCGCCGGGCTGGAGTGCAGTGGCCGGATCTCAGCTCACTGCAAGCTCCGCCTCCCAGGTTTATGCCATTCTCCTGCCTCAGCCTCCCAGGTAGCTGGGACTACAGGCGCCCGCCACCTCGTCCGGCTAGTTTTTTTGTATTTTTTTAGTAGAGACGGGGTTTCACCGTGTTAGCCAGGATGGTCTCCATCTCCTGACCTCATGATCCGCCCATCTCGGCCTCCCAAAGTGCTGGGATTACAGGCTTGAGCCACCACCCCCGGCCAGGCTTTTCTTTATGACTGATAATTTTGAAGAAAATGCTATAAACGAATTAAAACCTAATATAAAGGTAATTGTTGCATGTTACATTAGGTAATTCTCAAGAAGTATATTTTTGATCATTTAGAAGACAGTTACAATTTGCAAGAGTTGAATATACAATGGTGTTTGCAAGTGAAATTCGCTTTTGAATATGGATTAAAATTCTCCTGTGTTAGATAAGAATCACCAACTTAAATTTCATATGCTAACTAAAATGTGTCTCTTTGGAAAGTCGTAATTCCTTTTAGCCACCGTGTATTTTGAATGATGAGTTTTTCCCTCCTGAAAGATATTTGGTTCTATAATTTCAGTTATGTTGACCATATTTACATAATTTTCTTCCTTTAGCAAAATTGTATAATTTATTAAGGAACCATCATATTCTATTAATTAGTATGTACAAATTGCCATACCATTCACTTTGGGATGAGAAAGCAAAAAAAAAAAAGTGAAATAGAGAGTTCATGAAGTAAAAATATTTCTGAATTTAATATATTCTTATTCTCATTATATGCCACCAACAAGCCTTTTTGTAGTAGATGAAAGTCATTATTCTAAAAGGAGAGTGTGGAGGATCACTTCAGCTTGGGATTTGGCCCAAACATAAATGACTATTAAAAACGGATTTATTTAAATAATTCAGTAAATGAAATGGCCTTAGGCATCTAAATTGGTAATGACTAGCAAACACAAAGTGTAACTTAAAGACCTATATTAATGCATTTCCATTTGCCTGACAAAGGTGTGTGTGTGTGTGTGTGAATCATGTGTCTCACAGTCACTCAGATAAGAATCTTTATCTTGCTGACTTTTTCAAAAGTTGGGTTTCAGTTTTCAAGAAAAATTATGCAGATTTCTGAGTTATTTCTCTTAAAGTGACTGTATTTCAATAGAAAAGTCATTTTAATATGCCCTTCTTCACTCTTAATACTTTTTATAGGTTGTCTAATAATAGAGTTGTATAAACCTTAAAGTATTTTGGTTTATTTCAAAATATGAATATTCCATGAAACAGCAAATAAATTATTTGATGCCTTTTTGTTTTTCCTATCCCTGTAATTATAGAGAATAACCCTCTTGTTAGTTCACCCAGCTAAACTATAAAGAGCATTTGTCTAAATAAGCTCATCTCCATGGCTTTCATTATACAGATCATAAAATTATTGATAGCTCTCTCCAAATTGTAGGGTGTACTTTTGGGGAACAACATGTTGCATGAAAAACCATAGCTCTATAATGTTTCTGAAAAAACAAAGACAAATATATTTTTTATAAACTATATATTTTGTATTTGATCAGTTTTTGTAGTTATTTGATGGTGTTTTGGGGGGACTATTTTGTCAGGAGAAAGGGGTTATTATGTCTAGGATAAGCATGTTTCAAATGTTTATATAAAGCCAGAAGAAAATACGTTGAACAAAAATCAAAACTAAAAAAAGAAGGTAGAGGTGTGTTCCATAATCAGGATTAAAACATAGTCTATTGTTACAGTAAAGAAAACCTGCATGGTTTATCAAAACATAAGTCCTGAGAAGAGCTAGATTTGACTAAGTCAGTAGAAAGGAACTCTTTGCAGGTGTATGTATGCTGGGCTAATATTTTGTCTTGCTCTGCTGCTTTTCCAGCTAATGAATGCATGTTTTACACAAACTTCCTTTATTTTTACCCTCTTTTTCCAACTTGCAAACATAATGGATATGTTGCCTGATATGTACAGCAAGTCAATACACTGAGACACCAAGTTGCAGCAGGAAAAGAGGTTTAGTCATAGAGCCACTGAACAAAGAGACAAGAGGAAATCTCAGCTCCATCTCTCTGAAGAGTATGGGACTAGTGTTTTTAAGGGTTTTGGAGTGGGTCAAAGTATAAAGTTATTGACTGGCCAAAGATTACAGGGTGAAGTCATGAGACAGGGAAATAAACTGTATTCTCATGCTGATTTGGTTCTTCTGGTGTCAACTGTTTTGCTAAAATCTGGGATCTGAAAAACATCTTAAGCAATTCTTACACAAAAGCCTTAATATTCTGTTAGATAATCTATCTATAGGAACAATGGGGATACAAATAAATTCTTAAACACAATTCTTATGACCCTAACATCAGAAATTCTATCTATAGGAACAATGGGAAAGTAAATGATCGGCCTCTGGGTCTATGTGACTTTCAGCAACAAGGAAGTGGGTTAAAATGCAGCCTGATGATGCTTAAGTATAACTATATTTCTGTCCAGAATTTTTGTTAACCCTGTGAGGATGACTTGAAACTGAGCTATTGACTATTGGGAAATGGGTAACAGAAGAAAAACTGATGCGTGTTGAACATTAAGTCTGTTTTACTACATTTAGTGTACTATGAGGATACTTTCTTCTGTGAGTCTAAGAAATTTTGGATTTCATGTAAAATAGAGAAATATGTGCATAGCAACATTTCTACATATGTATTTAATTCTTTTCCCTTTCTTGTCAAGAGTTTGGCTGGACTTTGTCTCTGGTTTCTGAGAAGTAACCTCCAAACCCTTGTAATAAAAAATTTTGTTGGATTTTGTTCCCAGTTGAGTAGTAATTTCTAGATTCTTAGAATTTCCTTAGTGATAGAAACGTCTTTGTTATTCATGGTGTGCTTTCTGAACAATACGTAATAGTTTAGGCAATTAGATGATTCAGGGTGGACTCCTAGATAGTTTATGCTATTGAGATGAAGTCGGATAAGAACTGTCTATACTAGAAAGCCCAACCACGTGATTAGGGAGTTGAGACTTTGAGCCACATGCTACCAGCCTAACATCTGGCGCAAGTTAGGGCGGTAGGGGTTGAATTCAACAAGGTGGCCAACGATTCAATCAGTTATGCTTATGTAATAAAATCCCAATAAAAATCTGAAAACCAAGCTCAGGTGAACTTCCTTTGATGGCAATACTCTGCATATTGTCACACTTCCATGTGCCAAATGGGTAATGCATCTCTGGAGACAATAAAAGCTTTGTGTTTAGAACCCTCTAAGACCTAACTCTCTGCATGTCTCCCTGTACTTTGTTCTGATTTCTATCCTTTTGCAATAGTGTAACCTTAATCATTAAGTATAGTGTTTTATTGAGTTCTCTGTGTTGTTCTAGTGAATTATTGAAACTAAGGGGGTAGTGGGAACCCCTGAATTTGTAGCTGCAGATTATAAGTGAAAATGTCATGGGGACCCCAAAACTTGCATCTGGTGTCTGAAGTAAAGGCAATGTTCTGAAGTAAGGGCAATTGTTCTCTTAACCTGTAGAGTTTGACCTGATTCTGGGTGGTTGGTATCAGAAATTATTGCACGCCATGAACCCAATCTTCACTTCATAATGAAAACTCAAGAATAAGGATATATTCAATAATATAGCAATTTGGATAAAGGCTATAAAATGGAATTAAATCCATTTAATTTTAAAATATAATTAAAATTATAATATGAAGCATACTTTGTTAGCAGGCTTTAAATTAGGTATAGAAGAAATGGTTTTCATTCCGATGTATTCTCCTCCATATATCACTCAGACACTTCATTTAAGTCAAGCCAATTGTCATAGGCTAGCTGTTGATTACTGTTAATGTCTGAGGGACAAATGTATTTTTTTTAATTAAATCAGAAAGCTGGTCACTTCATAAAGAATGTGTTAGAAAGTGTATGTTAATTTACGGGTGATAGATAATGCATATATCAACATTCCTATTCAACATAGTATTGGAAATTCTGGTCAGAGCAATCAGGCAAGAGAAAGAAACAAAGTGCATCCAAATAGGAAGAGAAGAAGTCAAACAATCCCTGTTTCAAGATGACAGGATCCTATATATTAAAATAAATAAACACAGCATTTTACATTTAAGAAGTGGTAATAGTGCAGCATAAATCTAATGATTGGATTTAAAATTAATAAGCAAATAATGAAGAAACTGATTAGATAGACTTGGGAGTCTGGTATGGTGAAGGACAGTGAGTCAATGTAATGACCAGTACTTATTGCTTAGTAAATAAACTAGATGGTGAGGTGTAATAAATAGATGCCTCCATCTGCCTTTTTATTGTTATTAAGGCTGAAGCCTTGTGAAACATCCCTGAAGGTTTAATAATAGTGAGTAATGTAAAACTCAGTGGGCTGGTCACTAGCACATGCAAAATGGATGAATTCTAAGAAGACTTTTATAAATTACTCTGGTATAATCACTAGCTGGCTCCTACATCCATCTTCTCAGTGGATATGAATTGAAAATAATGAAGTGTTCCATATAGTGAGGCAACTTAGTAGATGATGATGACAAAAAGGAATTGACTGAGCACATAGAGAAACAATAGAATTTGAGAAAATGGTACTGAATGTTAAAGATTAGAATTTAAAATAATAGCAAGATAAATTTGTTCTAGCAATCTGCTGTACAGCATTGTAACAATAGTTAACAATACTGCATTATACATTTACCATTTTTTTAGGTAAGTATTCTTACAAAATGCACAGAATTTTTTTTTTTCCCCATAAGGACATGTTTTATATCTCAGGTTATAATAACAGTACATCTAGATTGGCGTATCACAAAACTTACCTGGAAAGTCTTTAGCAGTTTTCCTTTTTCTAGGTGACATTTGCAACCATATGGAATGATTAATGTTTTTTCTACCTTGAATAGAACACCACTGGTATTACAGGTGGCTTAGTAAATAGGTATAAGATTTAGATTCCATGACTGTACACAACCTGCTTTTTTTTTTTTTTTAAACCAGCTAGATAACCTGACTTTAAGTTTTGTACTTTATTTTATTTTTATTTTTTAATATGGTTGTACTCTACTTCTCTAACCATGCTGGATGGTTGCTTCATATGTGGATTAGGTTCATTTGTGGAGGCACCGTTAGAGTTGGAATGGCTTTTAGAGGTTATTAGTTCATATGGTGTCACCATGTGGCCATTTTCTCTCCACAGAGACTGACCAGTAGGCAGGTGGAAGTTGTGCTTGATGACACCTAACCAGTGATGCAGGACAAATGATGTTTCCCACCCTTCATCTCATCCTTTGGTATTTCCATGAAAGCATATGATTCTTGAGGTCATTTTGGAATTATGAGAAGAAAACATAAGATAATCATAGAGAGCTGGCTGAGTTACCCTGAAAGTGCTTACCGTGGGCTATCTTGTTATATTAGATTTTTTTCTTTTTTAAGCAAGCAGTCTGCTGCTTTCAAGCTAACATCTTCCTAAATGACATATTCTTCTCTGGTTCATTGTTAATATTCTCAGTGTTTAAAGTGCTTAATATCACATGGATTCTATACCCTGATTATGCTCCAGAGCCACAGTTGTCATTAATTTCTCTCATTAAACATGATACCCTAAATTGAAGATTATACCCTGTTCAGGACTCTGACCAGCACTGCTTGAGAATACCTTTCTATTTTTGACAGTGATTTTAAAAATTACATTAGCATTCTAACAGACTCCTCAAGCTGTTTGCTCTGATGTGGTTATGAAGCTAAAGATAAACATAAATAGTAACACATCAGGTCACCATTATGCAATCCACTATGAGATCAGTATTTGCCATTCTATATGTTGTTTAAAATAAGTGCATAGCACATGAAAGCATTCTCTCTGAAAAAATTAAACAATACATTGGTAAAGTGAGTAAAGAGTTATTTCATCCCATCACTCAAACACACATCCTTCTCAAGAAGTAACAATTTATAGAAAATGATTCTAGACTTTTTTCAATGCATTTTTTTCTATTATGTGTTGTTTCACACACTGTATATATTTTTGGAAATTCGCTATTTTTCACTTACAACATGTATTGACAAACTTTCAATGTCATTGACTGATGTAGACACATAGACTTTCAATGTCACTGATAGATATAGACATATTTTTTATTGTTGCATAGTACTACCTCATTATTGATGGATATTTCAATGTTATCTTCTTTTCCCTATTACAATGAAACATTGATTAATGTATTCATTTTCTTCATGTATGTGGGTTAATATTGTTTATAATAGATACAAGGAATACAAGAAGAAGAAAAATAATAGGGTCAAAGAACATGTGCTTTTAAATTTGCATATTATATCAGCCATTGCTCAATCAGGAAAACGAAGCCACCACAAGCATTATGGAAAAAGGGAGTTTAACATAGCCTATTTGAATGATTTTATAGACAATCAGCATTTGTTTTCCAGGAAGATGAATTTTGTTGGCAGAGTATAAAGTTGATTTTATGGAGACTATATATTGGAATAATTTAAGGTGTTTGAAAAACACACCTAGGAGTTATTTGTTAAAAATGGTAAAATCATTAAGATAAGTCAGATATATCACAATGGCTAGTAGTACTTAGTGAATTCTTATAATTTTATGATACCTCAGTATCCACTTTGAATGTGAGTTTACCTTTCTCATACCAGATATAGGGCTCAGTCACCCTTGACACAGCTTCTAGTTCTATACCACAAGCAAATGGCTCATGCAAATGGTCAGAGATAAAACCTCAGAGGCATCTCTGCTGCCTGGCAGACTAGGCTTCCGGCCTTCTCACTGCTTCCTTTAAATGGACCATTCAGGCATTTGCCTATCTGTGAACTAGAAGTGACCCACACCATATTTCCTTACATGTACTACTAGTTGCCACGTACTCATCTCTCTTTCTCTGCCTGACTATTCATTCTGACCTCACGTGACCCAGGGATAAAGAACTGCACTCATTTCACCCTTCCTGCCCAGATCTACAGGTAACAGTCTTTGAACTTGTTTACTATTGTGGTACTATGTGACATTTGTGCCTTCCATCTCAGGGACTAGGGGTTGCCCCAGGCCAAGATGTTCACCCAGGATGCCAGAGAGGACAGCAGATTGGGCTTGCAATGCCAGAGAAATGGTCAGGCAAGTGTAAACTGGACGTGGGTCAGATAGGAGCTACAAGGGCATCTGATAGTATAATCAAGTTTCCCGTGTGAGGGGCCCTGGATCACAGGTCAGACAACTAATCAGGCATTAGGCTACCTGCCAGGTGAATGGAGTATCTATCCAGTGAAAGGCACACCAAAAACACCCACATCTAGCTCCCCTTCAGTTTGGATTGCTAGCTGCTCTGGTACTAGAACCACAAATTATCTGGGGTCTCTCAAAAAATAATGGCTAGAACATTGATTTTGAGCAATGGATTAGGTAAAAATATATCAGGAGGATAGATCATGAACAAAGGCACAGAGCCTAGAATTCATGGGCATAACCGGGAAGTAAAAAGTATTTTAGTTTGGATGGAACACTGGCCGTATTAAAGGAAATAATGGAATATAAAGCTGAAAATGAGATCCTATTATGAGGAATGAGGTAGAAAGCTAGTTCCATTCTCAGGCATTAATAATAGAACTGGGGAAAGGATAGTAGTAATGAAAATGAAATGGCTGTAGCTAATTTAAGATGACAAAGATACAATCTACAAAGTTCAACATGTGAAAGGAGTTAGAGAGTGAAGTAGGAGTCACAAGTTCTGCTCCTGATGTAGATTTGCCATAGCCAATAGTGGGTTAGTCCCTAAGTGAACATCTTAAAACCTTATAAACCATCGCCTTCTGTTTGTAAGTCTGCAGGCACTATTAAAATAGTTGAGTGGAAATCAAATGAGAAATAACGGTTAAGAACTTTATCTGTTGTCCAGACATCTGTATCCTCAGCAAGCTGTCAAAAGAAATGCTGCCTTGGAAGCCAAAGTCACCCAGGGGGCTAATCAGCTTAAACACATGACAAAAGTCAGACAATTCCAAAGTGTTAACAATGTTAACTTACAGTGCCTCCTGCCAAGGAGCTGCATATCACTGCCAAAATAAAAAGAATGGTAGTTCCTCTGCCGAGCTTTTGCTTTTTTTTTTTTTTTTTTTCCTTTTTCAACTACACTTGGAGAAGATAGTATTAGAGAGGAACTTGAGAACACTCCATCTGGTGAGAGAGCTGAGTTCACAAAGTTTGGCTAGTTGGGATGCCAAGGAAAGATAGTTCAAAAGCAAATCTGTGAGTGTTTGGGAAAATGAAGCTTCTTCAAAAATCTTTTCTCAACCCCAGGTCATTTTTTTGCTTGCCTTCCTTTCCAGTTTTGGCACTGTGAGGAATTAATGACTGTTCAAAATTCTTTAAGGATCACTCTCTTCTTTCTGACTTGATTTCTCTGATGTTCATGTTAAAAGCTCCTAAAGGTCTTGTGTGGCTTCACTTTACTGCCTCATTTTTCTCTATCAGGTTTTAGTGTAAAACTGGTAAAAAGCGAAGATGAATTAAAACTTGCATGAGTCATTACTGTGGAGCTATTATTCCTGTCTTCTTGTCACTCTGTTCATTGGTGTCACCGGTTACATTTTACTTCATTTCCTACATTTCTCAGTTGAGAGGAACAATGAAGCCACGACATTGTAATCTTGATTTTTCTGAATATGACATTTTGTGTTAGTAACTTTATTAGTTACTCTTTTTGCAGCACTTCATATCAGAGGTATCTGTGTGGCTCATCTTATACCTTTATTCTTCTGTAAACTTTCAATTTGCCCTGTTAATAATTAAAAATGTGGGTTTGTGAGATCTTCCTGCCCTTTTCATTTAAAATTACTTTGAGCTTAGTCTCTGTTCATTTTTGCATAGATTTATAGATCAAGTTTCCAATTTGCATTTCAAATGTATATGGGTTCCTCAGGTTGCTAATAGAATACAGTCAGTAATGGTATCATGGTGTGCATTTTAGCCTTATTAGCGCTATTCGCTCACCTTTTCTCCTCTATGTCTTCAAGTATTTATGTAACACCTACTATGTGCCACTGTTCAAGGCACTACAGATTTAACAGCAAACAAAATACACAAAATCTTTTCTCTCACGGATCTTAGTTATTGTGGAGAGAGATACATAATAAGTGAAATCCAATATGTCAGATAGTTTTAAGGACTTTGGAAAGGGTACAGGGAGTGCCAAGAAAAGTCATAGGTGGGTTAGAATTTAAACAGAGGGTCAGAGAAGGTCTCATGGAGAAAGTCATATTTGAGCAAAAGCCTCAAAAAAATTGAAATATCAAATCGTGTGATCACAAGGAGGGCACAGCAAATTCAGCCTGAGGAGGGACAATGTTCTCTGGACAACAAAGAGGCCACTATTCCTCTGTGGAGTGGAGGAGAGGGGAGGTAGAAGATGAGATTAGACAGCGTAGGAGGTGTCTGCAGCCTGCACAAAGCTTTGCATGGTGGCCGGGCGCGGTGGCTCAAGCCTGTAATCCCAGCACTTTGGGAGGCCGAGACGGGCGGATCACGAGGTCAGGAGATCGAGACCATCCTGGCTAACCCGGTGAAACCCCGTCTCTACTAAAAAATACAAAAAACTAGCCGGGCGAGGTGGTGGGCGCCTCTAGTCCCAGCTACCGGGGAGGCTGAGGCAGGAGAATGGCGTGAACCTGGGAGGCGGAGCTTGCAGTGAGCTGAGGTCAGGCCACTGCACTCCAGCCCGGGCGACAGAGCGAGACTCCGTCTCAAAAAAAATAAAAAATAAAAATAAAAAAAAACGCTTTGCATGACATTGTAAAGACTTTGGTTTTTACTCTGAAGAAGGAGTAAGAGTAGTTGAACCAAAGGAGTGACATGATCAGACTTAAGTGTGAAGGGATCATTCTGGCTTCTGGTTGCCAATAACTATACATGTGCAACAGTGAAGGCAGGAGGTCAATTAGGAGTTCTGTAGTCTCTTTCTAATATGTGATCTCAGTTCACAAAATTAGTCTGACTCTAATATTTTTGGGAATGTCATGAAATTTAAGTGTATATTTTATTTGTAAAGGGGTATTGCACAGCAGCTTAGTACTACAGAATGGAATCTGAGAGCCAGTGATTGGATCACATTTCTATCCATGAGCTGTAATTTTTTGTTTTGGGCAAGTTATCTAACTTCCCTCAGCTTGGATTCCTCTGTCTGAAAAACTGGGCTAGTAAGGTTGCCTATCTTAAGAATACATTATGAAGATTAAATGAGATAATATATGCAAAGTCCTTTGTATGGTTCCTGGCAAACAATAAACACTCATTAAATATTGGCCATTATTATTGCTTGTTGCTTTTATTACATTTTTATATCATTTATGAAAGAATGTTACATTGGAATTGTCAGCATAATATTACACTTTTGCTAAAATGCTAAACATTGAAAAGGAAGTCATGGCTTCAAACTTTAGTCAGTTATGTAAGTCGCATTTTTACCTTAAAGAATATTGAAGAACACAAATGATCTCTTTAGCTGGAAGTTTTAAGGGCAGGATAAATTCTTACCTGCCAGCTGGTGGCCATTGAATATTTTTACTGTTCTGATTCTGCTTAAAAACAGACTAACATACCAGATTAGCCCTACAAGAAAACTTTACTTTCTTACTGAGGGTGAATAATAACCCTCAAATGCCACAATAGGTCCGTTTTACTCATTTAGCCCTCTGCCTAGCCACAACAGGAATACATGAGAAAGAAAACATATGGTTAGCAAGGAAATGTGTTTGTATTTATTAACACAGCTGTCTTAGTCCATTTGGGCTGCTATAACAAAATACCAAAAACTGGGTAGCTTATAAATAACAGAAATTTATTTCTCACAGCTCTGGAGGCTGGGAACTCCAAGATCAAGGCTCTGGCAGATTCTACTTTCTGCCATGTGAGGACGAAGTATTTCAAAGCAGTGTCTTGGAAGCAGAGAACAGCCCTCAGCAGTTGCCAGCACCTTGATCTTGGACTTCTCAGCCTTCAGAACTATGAGAAATAAATTCCTGTTCTTTATAAATGACATAGTTTGTGGTACGTGAGGTTACAGTAGCACAGAAAGACTAAGACGTGGGCTTGCTTAGGTTAGAGTCTTGACAGAAAGATCGGGCATGAAAATTTTAATCTTGGAATATTTTGGAGAATGATAATTTTATATACTTTACTACATTGTTTTAGAATATGTAGCTTAAGTTGAAGTGTGAAAAATATATTTAGGTTAGGTAGAATTGCTGATTCAATGCAGAGGTTGGGTCAGAAAGAAGGAGCATGCATGGGTGGAGGTGATGTTTGGGCCTGCATGTTGCAGTGGTGACCATACAGAATGGGATTAAGAACATTGATTTTACTGTCAAGCACACTCGGCTCAGGGTGCTGCTTAGCCTTTACCAGCAGTTTGACCTTGAGCAATTTTCTTCATTTTTCTAAGCCAGAGATAAAGGGGAGTAAACAATGTTACTTCATATATTTAGAGGGATTAAATGAAATAACACATTTTATAGTCTTAGAACAATGTCTGGCACATGGTAAGTGCTGAATAAACGTCAGCTCGTGTTGCCATTATCACTACTACTATCGGTGAGTAAAAATTTGTAAATCCTACAGGAGCAATACAATTTTATTGGGAGATTCATCTGAAAGGAAAAGAAATCTGAATACTTTATACGAAGTCCACTAAATACTGGGGCACTTCAATAGGAAATTTCAGGGAACAAAACTTATTTTGAGCTTTCCTAGTTTCTCAGGTAGCTTTTACTTTCTCCATGGTTTGATCTAACAACACAGGTTGCTATTTTCAAATTTAGTTAAAAGTGCATTCTGATGTTTGAACTTGATATGTAATTTCCAAAATATCCAAGTTATAGTACTCCATATATTGTATTGATTAGATAAACAGTATTTTATAAATTATGCTTTTTTTTTTTCTGGGAATACAAAGAGGAGTTAGACCCTCTGATTACAAGGGGTTTAGTATCCAGATGAAAGGAAGATACAAACAAAGATCTACCACAGTGATATTAGGTGTTAAGAGGTATATAAGGTTAAGAGATATAAGGTGGAAGTCCATAGGCCATGGACTTCCGGACTATGGAGAGGATACACCAACTAACTTTTCTTGGGCAAATCAGAAACAGAATTACAAAATAATTACTTTGTATTGTAAATTTGCATTTCATTATTTAGGCAAGCACAGCCAAGAGAGGAGTTTTCTGAAAGATAACAAAAATGCTGTATGTCTTGTAAAAATGATTTAAAATAACCACAGTGACAGTGACGTGGGGAGAGAAGAATTCTAACAAACATATTATTAGAGAAAAGTAAAAAAGAAAATGACACTAGTTTTAAACTCACATCCTGAATATGCATTTTGCTATAACTTAATTTATTACCTTGGAATAAATTACCTCATCTCTATGAATTTAGTCTCTTAGCTGTATTTTGGAATAGTTTCCTGCCTAATTTAAAGATCCTTGCTGTAAGGTTCAAATTGAATACATGTTATGTTAGTCATGATGACAACATAACTCTAACACCTCTGTGCTGTGTATCTGGCGCAGGTGAGTGGAGGCTCTGCTCCGCATAGTCATTCAGGAATCAAACTGACGGTGGTTATTTTATCTTTTAGACAAAGTTTTTGGTGGATGTTGCAGGCAGCTTCTAAGGTAGTACAATAGAAAATTCATTGCCTGGGCTGGGTGCAGTGGCTCACGCCTGTAATCCCAGCACTTTGGGAGGCTGAGGTGGGTGGATCACGAGGTCAGGAGATAGAGATCATCCTGGCTAACATGGTGAAATCCCGGTGAAACCCCATCTCTACTAAAAGTACAAAAAATTAGCCGGCCGTGGTGGCGGGCGCCTGTAGTCCCAGCTGAGGGAAGCTGAGGCAGGAGAATGACGTGAACCCGGGAGGCGAAGCTTGTAGTGAGCCGAGATCACGCCACTGCACTCCAGCCTGGGCCAAAGTGCGAGACTCTGTCTCAAAAAGAAAAAAAAACAAAAAACAAAAAAAGAATTCATTGCCTGGTACTCATTGCCTGGTACTCATGGCCTTAGCAATTCCCTTCCCTCAATTAACTTGCCTCTAACCTATAGACTACAACATTGAAGGCCATGTTTGTTTTTGGGTTACAAGATGCTGTGACTTCAGTCTTATTGACTGACTTCCTCCCTTATTGGTTTTGGTGAAGGAAGCCGTTATGTTGAGAGATTGAGATATGACAAGAAACTGACGGTGGCCTCTAGCTAATGGCCGACAAGGATCTGAAACTCTCTACGCAACAACCCTGAAGAAACTGAACCTAGCCAACAACAATGTAAGTTTATAAGAAGTAAATCCATCACCAGTTAAACTTTTACGTGAGATGCCAGCCCCATGGGACACCTTTATTGCAGCCTTTTGAAAGACTCTGAAGTAGAGGACCCAGTTTCAGGGGGATTAATCACCTACAGAACCTGGGTGATAATATGTGTTATTTTAAGTTGCTAAATTTTGGGATAATTTTTAATGTAAAAATAGGTAACCAGTATAGAAAGGGAAAACATTCCTGAAACATTAAGTTCCAGATCTTAAATGCTTCCATCTGGAAATGTCAAAGGCTATGTCTGCTGAAAGCCCTTTTTTCAGAACTTGTCTCAAAGGCCCATCTAAATGCAAGAAGACTAGGACATGCAGGAAAACCTGTATACTGTCTGGTGTTCAATGTTTTCTCTGACACAGATGCATAAAAAAAGCACCATATACATTGATTTTTTAATGCATGTGTTCTTGACCTAATACTAACTCCACATGTAACCATCCAGGTAACAACTTGTTACAATCACTGGCCAATGATTTTTTATCTAATCTCTTTTCAGCAACATCATAAAGTTAATCCAGTCTAATGAATGTCATTATCTGCATATGATATTTAAAATATTTTCATATTAGCACACTACCATCTAAATTTTATTCTCCCATAACTACTTTATTTAAGCAGTATTTATGTAGTATTATTTTTACCGATTTTATCAATGTTGAACAAGCCTGGAGGGGTTCAAGAGTCTTCTCAGATCACAGAGCAAGATTGTGGCAACACTGGGTCTTAAGTTTAAGCCATCTTTCTCAAAATCCTGTGCTTTTTGATTTGTGAAGAATATATTTTGCTGGTCACTCTTTTTTAGTGTTAGATTACATAGCAAGTTCTTCCAAACAGTATGTACGCTAACCAAAGAAAGCCATGCTGCTAAATATTAAAACTGCTAACTTGGATGCGTGGTGTAACAGATGCTCTAAAATGATGGCTATTATGACTGCAATCTTTAGTCAAATGTACAGCTTTAACAGTAGCAGGATTGCAGTCATCTATGCCTTAAAATCAGAATTAATAAAATAATATTTCTATATAAAGAAGACTTATGTCTACAGTGCTTGCAAGGAGAACTCTTGGACTTTGTTCCTGGACTAGATTCTACCTTGCTGTGAGACCTTTGGCTTCACACTTGATTGACTTGTACCTCAGTCAATCCAGATGGAAAAATGGGGAAAAAGCCAGAACTCACTGAAAACCAGATGCTGCATCTGAGCTGTGATTTCCTAAGTAAATGAATTACAAAACATTGTTCAATAGTGTATGCATTTGAAATATCCTGGTAAGATAATTTTGTCTCACATAAAAACATACAGCTTGTAAATTCTACATGCTCATGTTTTGATCTTAAGGACAATTGTAACTCATAGAACTATAATAAATATTTTTGTTGGACTCTCTAGTGACAGGAACATTGTTTAACATTCACTTTTTGTGGGGAGAAGATGGGGGTAATTTTGTACTGCTAGAATCTGCTTTGTGGGTATATTTGGCGTGTGTTAATATAGATATAAATATATACATAAATACATAATGATACTTAACTATTTAATACATTATGTGATGTAATTATTAAAGCATATATTTTGAACAAAGAAAATAAACAAATAAAGCTCATAGAAAAGGGTAACCTATTATTTTCCGTGGTACCACTTTAAGAAAATTTTGCCCTTACGTATCACACAGATGACAAGAACAAACACAGTCCCCAGGTAGAAAAGTCTACGATCAGTGTGGGACAGTAAAAATTAATTGTTCTTTTTTTTTTTCATACCTACACTGGAAACATTGGAATGCCAAGTAAATGGAAGTAGAGAAAAATAATTGATGACACTGGAAATCTAAATCACAGGCATTACAAGATGGTTTATGCCTAAGAGCCAACCAACATGCAGACTTTCCGAGTGGCACATTGAGGGAGCTATTATTTGATATGATGCTTCTTTGATATAGAAGGGTCAGCATTCCCATGGATAGAGTCATCATGGATCTCTATCTGTCTAAGGTGACAGAACCAGATAGGGATACAGAGTGAGAACTAACGTTGGAAACTTGCAGTTATTTCAGGGCCAAGAAGCTCTACAAATAAAGTTCTGCTAGTTTTAACAAATAATGCAACTCAACTATCTCTTTCTTTTTTATATTTTCCAGTAAAAGCTTAAGAAGAACATTTGGGTTGAGCAACATTTTTAAGGTTGTGTATTCCTAAGTTACCGATTAACCTTATAAGACAACTGGTTGGTCTAAACAGTGACTATCAGACATTTAAAATTTAGAGAAAAACATTAAAATGTTGTAATAGGGGACTGACGAAGAGTTGACTATGTTTTATTTTACTATAAAAGAATATTTTAAAGCTTCCCACAGCAAAGCAACTGCTACTTTTATCACTTTACTTATTTTTTAAAATTAATTAATTTTTTTTTTTTTTTGAGGACAGAATCTACTTTTGCCGCCAGGCTGGATTAAAATGTTGTAATAGGGGACTGACGAAGAGTTGACTATGTTTTATTTTACTATAAAAGAATATTTTAAAGCTTCCCACAGCAAAGCAACTGCTACTTTTATCACTTTACTTATTTTTTAAAATTAATTAATTTTTTTTTTTTTTTGAGACAGAATCTAGCTCTGTCGCCAGGCTGGAGTACAGTGGTGCAATCTCAGCTCACTGCAACATCCGCCTCCCAGGTTCAAGTGATTCTCCTGCCTCAGACTCCCAAGTAGCTGTAATTACAGGCACACATCACCACGCCCAGCTAATTTTTGTATTTTTATTAGAGACGGGGTTTCCCCATGTTGACCGGGATGGTCTCAAACTCCTGACCCTGTGATCACCCACCTCGGCCTCCCAAAGTGCTGGGATTATAGGCGTGAGCCACTATGCCCAGCCTATCACTTCACTTTTATCACCTTATCTATTATGCTTATTTTTCTCATTTTTCTTTTGACTGGTTAGAACTTTTAAACGAATGTATATTACTATATATAGCAGTATTTGGAAATTAGTAATAAACAGATTTGGTGATTGTTTACAGCACATTTCCATATCTTTTAATATAAGAATGATTTAATTTCAGTTCATTTGAAGAATTAAGGACACTTAGTGGAAAAGGTCTGACAGTAAAATTACAAAGTGGACAAAAACAGTTACAGAATCCCCAGTTTGAATTACATGATTTTAGCTGAGATTGTCTAAGGGGAACAGCAGGAGAAAAATTTCTGCTCAAAGCAGCCAGCTATTTGGGCTGAGAGTTCCAATGTATGCAGACACGGAGATGGGAATCTGGTGGTGGCTCAGAAAAATTTCAAGAATTCCTAAAAGTTCACAGTTTACTAGTCAAGAGTAATATGATACAGAAATTTTTAAGTCACCAGAATACAATTTCATTAAGGTTTCCATTCTTCTATCGTGGGAAGAACCATACCACTCCAAGCCAGAGTTGTTCATTTTGCATCTATTCTGTTCTACATGTAATTTATAGTCTATATGGAGATGAGTTTTGAAAGTGAAAATCTGATCATTTCCTTGCTTCTCATAGGGTAAATTCGTTCTGTTAACATGGCTTACAAAACAGTTTGGTCTCCTACTATCTTCTCCATTCTCATCTGTGAGTAAATTCACCTTGCCTCTTTTCTTTTCAACCTTTCTGACTTCTCCAACTTTCATAATTTCCCTTAGCTTTCCCTTCTTAGGATGTCTGTACTGGATGTTTTCTTCTACCAGAAATATTTCATCCTATTCTTGTACAAGCTGAAGATTTCTCCTTGCCTCATTGAGAAAGTCAATCTTTTTTCTCAAAATCTTTCATTTTAATGCTTAGAAATGCTTGCCATAGATGTAATTTGACATGTATTTGCATGATTACTTAATTCATTTGATATCTCTAGACAGAATTCTCTTTGAAATCTTACTCTAGATTCTAAGCTCTGTGAGAACTGTGTCTCTATTGCCTATTGAATGCCCTTCTACTATATTGGTTGAAAAATGAATGAATGAGTAGAAGTATGTTTGAAAAAATGGAAATGAGATCATAGAATAGTCATTATATAGGTGAGTCAGTAAGCATAAGATTTAGGAAGAACCTCATTAAAATAACTAACTTTTGGCTGGGTGAGGTGGTTCACACTTGTAATCTCAGCACTTTGGGAGGCTGAGGCTGGCGGATCATGAGGTCAGGAGTTAAAGACCAGCCTGGCCAACATGGTGAAATCCTGTCTCTACTAAAAGTACAAAAATTAGCTGGACATGGTGGCACATGCCTGTAATCACAGCTACTTGGGAGGCTGAGGCAGGATAATTGCTTGAACTGGGAGTCAGGAGGCGGAGGCTGCGGTGAGCCGAGATCATGACACTGCACTTCAGACTGGGCTACAGAGCAAGACTCCATCTCCAAAATAAATAAATAAATAAATAGCTAGTTTTCAGCTGATGTGTAGTTAATTAGATAGCACAGAAGAGGAAAGTAAATTGTTTACTTTTCAGTTAAATCTACAGTGTTAGGTCACATCACCTGCTTTAAGAAAGATAAAAAACACTTTCTCTCCCTTCAAGTGCTTCATGTAGGTGTGATGACAATTTTACAGTCCATTTTCATCTTTACAGAATGTGTCATATAGTTGAAACAGAAAATGCTTCATGTTTGGTGTTCTGTCTTGTGGAAAGTGTATTTCCGATTTTATGATTACATCTAAAGCACAAATGACGATTCAGACATGTCATTGTGCAATACATGTAAGATACATTTTTCTCAGTGAAAAGCATATTTTGTTGCTTGGATAAATACATCCCTCCCTTTCTAGGTCAAGTGAGATATTGTTTTCTTTTGTTACAGAGATCAGAGGCACTGACTTTCTTCCTATCTTTGCCTTATATCATAAAGCAAAAATAATCTCACTACAAAAAGTAATAATTTTGTAGGTGATGGATATATTTATCTTGATTTAGTCTTTCAACAATGTATACACACTTCAAAACTTTATACCCCCAAAATATTGTCTTATTTTTTGTCATAAACAAACACAACAGCCTGGATAAATTATAAAGCAAAGAGTTTTATTTGGCACATGATTCTGGAGGATGGGAAGTTCAAGATCTAGGGGCTACATCTGGTGAGGGCCTTTATTTCCCGTATCATAACATGGTAGAAAACATCACAGGATGCGGAAGGGCAACAGAGGGTGAGAGTGTGTGAAACACAGACAAAATTTGTGCTAAACTTATCCTGTTCTTAACTAAATCAATTGCAATACCTAACTGACTCCCACAGTAATAGCCTTAATCCATTTATGAGGGCAATGTCCCTATAACTTAATCACTTCTTAAAGTTCTCGCCTTTCTATACAATGGCAGTTAAATTTCAAAATGAGTTTTGGAGGGGAAATTCAAACCATAGCAGATATATACAATTATTACTTGTCAACTAAAATGAATACTAAAATTAAAAATAATGTTGTCAGTTTTAACATAGAGAGAGGGGAGTTGTTTGGAGGAATCATTTACCTTGACTTATGTTCTCCTAAATTCTTGTGGCAAACCTAGTCTGAAATATGCATGAATATTAGATTTACTGAGTAAATATTCAGTCCTGAATGATGATTTTTTTTCTTGTCTTTTCAATAAGAATATATTTCTTGGAAAGGCTCCTGGGATTCTAATAGCCATAGTGAAGCTCAGTTTTATTTTTCAGAGGATGCATTTTATTTGTCTCAGAACATCTCTGTTTGGTATTGCTAACTGCAGAACAAAATAGCCAGCTGCCCTGCCCCAAGGAGTCTCCCTCATGAATAAGCCCCATACTTATGGACCTCGACTTTGTACTTGAAATTCACACAAGTAGCCACTAAATAAATTCCTAGGTGCTGAGTCTGTTCTGCAGACTCTGGCTGAGTGACAGATGAAATAAGCATGCTGACACAGGTATTTTGCCTGACAGTGTAGCTGTGGGACCACACGGCTCTGCACCACTGTTGAGAGTCTGGCAACCACTGAGAGAGTGCAGCCCCGATAAGCTGGCGATGCTAGCATTTATTTAGTACAGATTTAGTGACAAAGGCTTAGAGCGAACACAATTGTGGGTAATAAACATTGTTGATCCCCTGAGTAGAGAGCAGTATTCTGCGTGAATGATCATAGGTTGGTTTCTGGAGACAGGAGTAAACAAATTAATCTAGGTAAGTTCCTTTACATTCCCTTGTCAGCTAACCCTTGCTCTTAAGATAATTTAACTGCCTTCTGCTAAATCCTCTTTTGAAGCATTTGCAAAACCTTTTGACCTTCTAAGAAGGTTTGTATCTTTCCCTATAATTTTTATAACTTTTCCCACCACTCTGACCCATCTCCAACATCTAGGTCTTGTAGGTAGTCCAACTCTACTAATACTCAGTGAACATTTCATGATGGTTAATGATGGAGAGAGAAGCATGATGTGCTGGTAAGAGCACCAAATAGGCTCTTGGAAAACATGGATTATAGTTTTTGGTTGAGAAAGATACTCAGATAACATGCTTATTACTGTTCTAAACACAAAGTAAGTAATAAATTATCATTACTGTTATAATTGGGTCACTTGTCTGCAGAATGATAAATTTTATCTCACTAACTAAAATGTTGTAAGTCTTTTCAGTAAATCAAGAAGCCTGTGGGAAATAAGTGGACAGGGTTAAGTACTGATAACTAGAGAACACATAACTTATTATAACATGATAAACAAGGTGAAACATTCTTCAGTCACTTCAAGATGATTTTGAAAATAAATACCATAATGAGAAAATAAATTATTTTGCTCATAGACAAGTTTTTAGGTGATATAAGTTGACCTATATATAACTAAATTTTAGAATAGGAGTGATTAAAAAACATTTAGTAACTCTATACAGACAATCACAAGTTATACACAAACAGTGATTCTTTGATCACGCAATCATTTTTGAAGCCATCTCAACTGGGAATATGTAGTTACCATGAAACACTCTCTTTGCCTTTGGTGTTCGAGTCACAACAGTATTCTTTAAGTTCCTCAAAGGCCTATTGTTCCTTCAATGCCTTCGTACAGGCTAACATCCCCTGCCAGGAAAATCACTTGTCTACAATCATTCTCCCTACCTAATTAAATCTTGCTCACCTTTCAAATCTTAGCAAGTGTCACTTCCCTTAGAAAGCCTTTGTAGGTTATCTCAGACAAGATCAGGTCCACTTATTCTAGGCTTATAGCTTCTTATAATTTTCCTTCATAGTGATTATCTTTAAGTTATTCATCTGATGTTCATTTTATCACAGCCAGTTTTCCACTTCTCAGTGAGAGAAAGCAAGCTCCAGGAAGGCAGTGACCCTGACTGTTGGGCTCACCTGCTTATCCCAGATGCCTAGCATACAGTTCCTGGAGATCATCAGCATTGAATACTGTTTGTTGGATAACTGTATGAATGAATTTCAGAATCCAAGCTATGGTATCTGAATGCCTTAATATGCTATTGTTTTGTTATAACTGTACTCCATCCCATTGTACTTATGTATTTTAATTGACTAACTGAAAAATAACTAAGTGAAGTCAAAGGCCATGACTGTTCCACAAACCTAGTAGAAACTCTGTAGGAGTTCAACAGTGCCTTTCTATGCGATGTCTATTGTTGCTAACTCATGTTTACTTTTGTGTTTTTTCAAAGCCTTCTCTTATGCTTAGAATATGTATGAAACATAGTAAAATTGATTTTTGGGGGTCACAAGTGAGGCTCTGATATTCACAGAGGTTTGCTGACCTTGCCCGATAAATTAACAAGGTGCAGGGACAGATGTAGGAAGATGACTCAGATCTCCAGTATTAGTTCACATTTCTGATTTATGCAGTGTTCAGGAAAGAGAAAACCACTTGTCAGAGCCCTAGCAGTGTGTTCTTGGCCAGGACTGGAGCAAGTCCAAAATGCAACATCTTACATCAGAGAAATGAAAGCGGAGGCAATTCAGATAAGGAGGTCCCAGGGGCTCCCCATATGGAAGTGCCAATTTAAATATGAAGCAAAGATCCAGGTTAAGATCATAAACTAGAAATGAAATAGCAAGTTCAAGGGCCAGAAGGCTTGATTAACCGGGGTGCCAAATTGGCAGGTCAGGCAAGAAGAGACAGAAGTGAGGAAATAAGGGCTCTATGTACAGCCAATAGGGAAAAGGCAAGCATGGGTAGGTTTTGGAAAGTTTTTAAGTTTAAATTTTGATTTTATTTATTTCCTGTGAGGTCATAGCTATTGAATTATCCTAGTTCTAGACCTTCCTCATGCCTATGCTCCCAGCTATGTGCTAGAGCCCATTTTCTATGTTACGTTGGATAGTCATTGGAAAAGAATTTCAATCACACAGATAATTCCTAATTTCTACAGGATTTACCAGTTCCTTTTTTCAGGAGTGAACTGGATATAGAATTACAGTTTGGATTTATTACCTAGTGATCTTAGAAAAAGAAATGGTACAAGTTAATTATAAACATGTTTTAAATTTTGTAGTGAATAGTGAAGTAGATCAATTATCATAGAATCAGAATGTTAGTGATCTTTGTAAAGTTAACATTCCTCTAGACATTTTAAGTGTCTAATGTATGCTATCGTTTAATGGATCCCTCATGCATTCATCCTCAGTTTTAATACTTATCCACATTCTGTCATTCTTGCTTTGTTTAACAGTTTCATTAGTACTGTCTTTCAAACACTGGGATGTTTGCTGTGCCAATGCTAAATGTGCAGTGGTGAGGCCATGTCCAAGTTGGACTTCTTTGCATATTGTTCAGAATACTCCAGAAGGGTTTACTGAAATGAGCACATTACCTCTTAGATGAAGGCAGAATTAAAGGATTTTCTTCAAAAGAAAGAGCCTCTGACATATTGAATCTTGCCCTTTTAAAATGTGTGATGCCAGGGACAGAAAAGCAAGGACGTTACTTTGGTGAAGCAATATCTTTCCAAGAAATACCACTTCTATACATTTAAAATAATAAAACAATATGAAGCATACCTGTTCCTAAGAATTAGGAAAGCTAAATACAAAATACAAAGCACAGACAAAAATGCTTTTTTGTGTGTATGGAGGAAAAATGTTCTCTCTTTCTCTCTCTCTTTAGGACAAATCTGCACTGAGTCCTCTAGGACATCACGATGTGTTAGAATAATTTTTATGTCTTTTAATGTTTAATGTCACCTTTTTCTTTTTCCTTTGTACCTCTGCCAGTAAACCCAGGTACATAGCAGGTGTTTTGTAAGTGTCAGTTGAATTAATTTAATTTGTTTTCTTGAACTAATTTTTTTCTTTCTCAATTGATTATCCAAAAGTTACCAGCCTCCTCACTACCTATTCTGTTTTAGAATAATAGCCACTGCCATAACGTGCAGTTACATTACCTGTCGTATATAACATGATGATGCTGCTGGTGATGCTGATGATGATAATGGCATCATCCCTTGCCCCTTGATTTGGTTTTAAAATGAAATACAGTCAATGAGAGAGTATCCCTGGCATTGTCTTTGAATCATTCCTCTCCATGCATATAAAAACTCTGTCATGCTGCTTTGTATAACTTTACTACCTTTTAGGAGTCATGTTGAGATCTGTCATTGTGGAACACGTTGAAGCCCTGTGGGAAAGGGAGATGTTTCAATAGTTTCTACTAAAAATGACATTTTTCTCTTAAAAGTCTCCATTGTGATTGTGACTCTGACAAAAAAGGAGGATTATTTCTATTCTTATTCTCTTTAATGAGTTGCAGGTGGAATAACTTATGGACACTGGAACATGGGAATTAAGTTCTTTTTTCTTTCAAATCAATCTGATGTCAGAGAAGAGATGGATATTTGGTGAATTTGAAATAAAATGTCTCATTTATAATTGATCTGATACAACTCTCGGCATGCTTAGTGTGAAACTCATATTATCTTCCACTTCCAAGGACAAAGACTCACTTGTTAAAATTATATTATTGGTAGAAAAATTTTAAAACACCTATAGCAATATACAGCAATGGGTGGCAAAATGTATGATGGAGCATTTTAAAGGGAGCTAGAAAGATAAATGAGTATTTATAGGTAACTACAAGTGCTGATTCTCTAACTACAAGTATTCACTGAACTTCATGAAGGCAATAATTACTTCTTTTTGGAATTATAATGACAAAATGTATTTGTAAAGTTGTTATTACCTAGATCTCCAGGAAGCACAAGTTATTAACTTCTATAAATTAAGCCTTCTGAGATTTTAAAGATATTTATAAAAGATTCTGTATAGGAAACATTGAACCTATTTTTGAAAGCCAGGAGTTTTAGTGCACTTTATGTTGGAGTATTCTTAAAAAAAAAAAGCAAGAAAGATTTTTCTTCTCACTTTTTCTTCTTCATTCCGTTCTGTAGATGTCACTGTAGCATAGGGAAAAAGAAGAGGACTTATTTTCTTTTGAAAATATATGACTTCTACATGCAAATGAAAGAAAGAGGTGATTTGATTTATTATGCCAGGGTTGTCATATCAACAATACAGTTTCCAAGCAACTAGAAGAAGAAATTATTTTATAGATTTATTTGCTTAGACTCATAAAATGGACCAAATGGAAGACACTTTTTTCACCCGTGATTATGTGGTAATTAAAAAAAAGTCATTACACAGAAATTATGCATTAAATTCACATTACTAAGAAGAGTTCAAAATGAATCATGTGAATGTAATCAATGCCAAAAGACTTAATGAAGATTTCCTGCTTCCAAGAAAGCATTGTTGTTTCATGTTTATATATTTTCGATAATTGGTTTCCAGGGTCTATACCAATGATTTGAGTAAAATGGTTCCAATTTCCTTCTTCCAAGAGGCTAACATATGCAGTTTTCACTATTATGCCCTTTAAACACTCTTCAGAATAACCTCCTTATAGAACCCTGGTGCTCATTCTATTAGACGTACTGCTTAGAATCCTCTACTTATGCAAATGACCTGTACCAGTTCTTAAAAAGACTTCCAAAGAGTTACTAAACTTATTAGAAAATGAAGCATTGATTTTTTAAGCAACTGCCCTGGGGATGTTAGAGGCTTGTTAGACATTCACAGTCCGTATTCCCAAAACATCTCTTATGTAGTTTAAACATTTTCATTGCTATTTTTGAGGTGCTGCTTATGTCTCTACTTGGGAAAAGCCTGACCTATATGTAGCAGAGCTAGTCTTTTGTACTTTCCTTTTATTAGAACTTTCTCCAAGGTTTTTTATTTGCTCAGATTGCTGATACACACACACACACACACACACACACACACACACACATACATATATATGTATATCATGTATAACAAACTTCTTAGACAAAGGGAGCAAAAATCTGCATGCAATCTTGGGACAAGATATTTTGTATCCATCTACCACAAGCGTATTTGTTGACAGAGAAAATTAATACTGCCTATAGAAAGCATCCCTTTCCTTTGCTTTGGCAAGAATGCTTTTTTCTTTCACTTTGGTTGCTTCTGGAAATATTCTTTTTTCAGAGGCCCATAGGCTGTACATACCTAAAGAATTAAGAAAAAAACACTTATATTAAAGAATTACTAACCAAACCACAGCATTCTACTAAATTTTTCTATTCAAAATATTGACAAAAAGATAGCTATAATTTTCCAAGCTACATGTAGTGGGACATTTTCTCTGACCAATTCAGATGCATCTCTCCATTGTTAATAACATATTTTGTAATCCTATAGACACTTCAGAGAGTCAGCAAGTGGAAGAAAAATATTTCTTCCTTCAAAGGACATTGTCCTTATATTATTATGCTTGCAACACAATTGCCAAGTAGTGCTGTTTCTGGTACTTAGTCCAACTTAGACAGTGGATATTTTCTTCCATTTTATTTGTTTGTTTATCTTCTCAAGTCACTACTGCCTCAGAAGAAAGGACAATCAATTTTGAGATTCTTGCCAGTCCTTCATATTCCCAGGCTTTACATTAAACATTCTTGCTATACTATGCTTGTTTTCTTGTTACCTGTCAATGCTCTGCTTCATTACTTCTGTATCTTCTTCTCAATATTGTGCTCTTAGGCACATTTTTCTTATTATCTTTCTGGGGAAGTCAATCTATTTGTATCTTCTCCTGTCTCAAAAAACAAGTGGACAAATTTTGTCCTCTTTACTTTTTTACATCAAATTTTGTTTGTAAAACTGTGTCTAATTTCTTAATGGAACTCATAAGTGATCACATGTGCCTTCCTGTAAGCAGACAATGAAGTTTGTAATTACTTCAGAAAATTAGGTGGGAGATTTAAAAATGAAGAGGAAGGGTTTCCTTTTTTTTTTTTTCTTTCCCAGTATGAATTCCCTTAAGTCTTGATGAAACTATCTTGACTAGTGCTTGTCAAACTTGAATGTACATTGAAATCACCTGTGGATCCAGTATCAAGGTCTATTCTGAATCTGCAAGTCTTGGAAGGGTCTGGGCCTGAAATCTCAGCACTCAGGTTATGCCTATGGTATGAATCTGCACACTACTCATTGAGTGGGAGGATCCTAGAATATTTCCACCTTGCAGATGGAGAAGCTGAAACATAGAGTGCTGAATGGACATATCAAATGTCTTTTTCCAGTTATTACTCAATCTATCTAGAACCTAAGTGTACCAAAGCAAAAGTGGACATATATTTTTTTCTGTGCAGTTTACATAAAGAGATGGTTGATGCCAATTTCCCTCTTCTTGAAACCAGTTCCAGTTTCACTTCTCTGTATAAGTGAATTAAGATTATTTTCTCCTCATTAAAATTCCCATGTTTATTTATCAATAAAATTAACATAGAAGACAATTGAAGCATAATATTTTAAAAACTCAAACCTATCATCTTCCTTTAATCTGAGAGACAGAGATTTGGGGAAATTAAGTAAATTAATCTTAGAGTAATGACAAACTATTTCGTAGCAAACAAAAGAATATTTTAACACCAGGAGATCTTCATGATGTCTTAAGATAAGCTTTTTTTAAAAAAATATGAACTTTCCAATAGTAAAATAAGTGCAATAAAACAGATGGGTTTAGACATTGATGGTACAGCAATTAATTTTCTTTCGTGATTCATTTTGCTGGCAGGGAAAAAGCAGTAATATAAAGACATGAATGTTTTTCTCAGTGACTTCAAGAAAACCCTACCATTTTGAGAAAAAAAATTCTGAAATGAGAAGAACCTATGGCTGATTGTTTCTCCCGTTTCTAATGTTTTTTACTATAGTTGGGACCCTTGCTATTCAATATATATTCCTTTCAGAGCATTAAGGGTGGTCAGTGGAAACTCTGGCTGTGCTGCATGGGATATTTTAGGACTCTACACCCAGAGACCTTTGATAGTTGGCATTTATTCAATCACCAGTGACTATCTGGAAATGAAGGTTAATAAGAGATTGACATTTCAAAGGTAAATGATTTATTTGTTATAGTTAACAAGAAGTTATGCACCTGGGTCGTGTGGTATCATAAGTAAAGATGGAGGGAAGAAGGTACTTTGGCGAGTGAGAACAGAGACATACAGCCTTAAAGTAATGCTAAAGAAAGACTTTCCAGGGAGGAACAGGGAAGGAAAACAGAAAATTTTCAAAATAAGACCAAGTCAGCCTCAGACAGAAACATGTTGAGCCACATATATTTGGTAACTACAAATGAATGGCTTTCCAAAGGAGTAAGGAAGAAGCTTAACTTGAACTTCAGAGATACAAGAATATACTTCCAAATTGTAGCAAAAGTTGGGTATGTAAGTGCATTTTGCTATGAAGAATATCTAAAATTTTCAATAGATTCTTAAATGGACTTATGACTACAACAAAATAAGGCCCAATGACTTACAATAAGATTCAGTAACTTACAGGGGGGTGATGAAAAAATTCTCCCCGGTCCCGCATGTATTTTGATTCAAGATTACTCTTCTGTGCAAAGAAATGTAGAAATCAATATGTCTTGCTCTTTTATAGAGATGGAGTTTACTTTATGTCTAATACCTTGGGCTTTTTTATATTTAACTTAAAATAAACAAGATACGTTATTAAGAAACTTTGTATAAAAGTTTTTTTCTGTGAGAATTGTGCCAGTGTGATTTTAGAAATATGGAGAGGATTAATGTACCCATAAATTTGCTGAAGTCAAGAGGCAGAGCTTTTGTTTATATAGTATTGATAAAGAAAAATTAAAATAGGAAAGAAAATATAGTTTGGAGTAGATATAGACTTTTCTGCCTAATTAAAAGTAATTAGCTCAGTTTGATTGAATCCTTATAGCAAAATATATAGCTTTTTCTCATTTTTAATAGTTCTTCTTCCACCGAATATATTCTGGTATTTTGTATTTAATTTTGGCCTAGCTCAACCCAGTGCAGTCCATTTATTAATTAATTTATTCAATGAAAATTTCTTCAATGCCAATTACAAACTTAGCATTGTTTTAAACTCTAGTGTGTTGAGAGAGCAATATTCCAGTAAATAAAATTCATTGCTTCTACCCTGAAGCAGTTTACAGTTTCTGAAGAAATATATTAAGTAACAATATGTGACAGAAAGTGTATGATTGTCATATTGGTTCTACAGAAAGCAAATATAATGGGATTTCATGCAGTGTTGGAACTCTAAAGTTTCCATGAATTAGGAGGAATGATGCTAGTGTCTGGAGAATGAATAGCATTTTATCACTGTAAAATGTGTTCTTTATTTTCCTGTTTTTTATTGATTATGTTCCCTTCATATATTACTAGTTTCAAATTTCGATTTCTGAATCTGCAAAAGGGAAACCAAGCTATTTCCTCTTTTTGAGGTTCTTAGTGATGATCAAGGAGATGACTGCATAATAGATCCTTAATGGAAATGGTACTGAGAAGGCGACCATTTTCACCAGAATGAACTAGAATGAACCAAACTAGGCTTTTATATTTTAATTTCCTCATCTACAAAGTGAAGGTGTGATTTATAATTAGATACACACACGCACACACATTTATGTCTAGTTTAGCTTTGTAATAGAATGCATATTACTAAAACATCAATTTGGCCATGCTCCATGGATGCGTTTGTCTTCTTGTTTATTCATAAGTGACTAAGCCACACATATCTGCTCTCACTGATTTTAGCTTTTAAATAGAAAAGACATGAGAAAAGGTCTTTCTGCTGTGGTGGAAGAAAATAGAATACTATGTTACAGAATTGAGGGTGGGAATTGAGTTGGGAAAGTGGTATAATTGCTTTTCAAAAAGAGAAAATCTTCTTTGTATACTAGTAAAACTATGTGAATCTAAAATATATTTAATCTTGTAAAGATAACCTACAGAATGGGAAGACAAGTCTTGCAAACTATGCATCTGACAAAGGTTTAATATCCAGTGTTTACAAGGAACTCAAACAAATTTAAAAGGAAAAAAGAAAAACAATAAAATGTGGGAAAATGGCATGAAAAAGACACTTTTCTAAAGAAGATATACATCCGGCCAACAATCATATGAGAAAAAGCTCAACATCACAGATCATTAGAGCAATAAATGCAAATCAAAATCAAAATGAGACACCATCACACAATAGTTAGAATGGATGATATTAAAAAGTCAAAAAATAATAGATGCTGGTGAAGTTATGGAGAAAGAGGAACACTTTCAACTGATGGGTAGGAGTGTAAATTAGTTCAACCAATGTGGAAGACAATGTGGTGATTCCACAAAGACCTAAAGACAGAAATATCATTTGACCCAGCAATCATATTACTGGATATATACCCAAAAGAGCATAAATTATTCTTTTATCAAGATACATGCTTGCATTGTACATTGCAGCACCATTCACAATAGCAAAGACATGAAATCAACCTACATGCTTATCAATGATAGACTGAATAAAGAAATTGTGGTACATATATACCATGGAATACTCTATAGCCATTGCAAAGAACGAGATCATGTCCTTTGCAGGAACTTGAGTAGAGCTGGAGGCCATTATTCTTAGCAAACTAACACAGAAATAGAAAACCAAATACCACATGCTCTCACTTATAAATGGGAGCTAAATGATAATAACACATAGATACATAGAGGGGAACAACACACACTGGGGCCTATCAGAAGTTGGAGGGTGGGAGGAGGGAGAGGATCAAGAAAAATAACTAATGGATACTAGGCTTAATATCTGGGTGATGAAACGTATACCACAAGCCCCCATGATATGAGTTTACCTATGTAACAAAGCTGCACATGGACCCCTGGAATTAAAAAAATAAAGTAAAACAAAACCTATTTACTCTTTTGAAAAGATAGTTAAGTTGATTATTTTTAAGTTTGAGATGATTTTGCAATCCAAGCTTTTTGTAGGCTCAGAATACAGTTGTCATGCGGCAGGCATGTTTGCTTAGTGATTCAACAACGTTGTCGTCGTTTCATTGCAGTGGACTTCACAGTGAATATCACAAATTACATCAGGCATAATAGAGCAGATATCTTCAAAGCAATTTAGGAGCTGACTATTTCCCCTTTTTCGCTATATCGAAAGATTGTCTGTTGTTGAACTTGACAGAAACAGACAAGGCTCTGCTTTTCAGGCAAATATTGAGATCTTTGTGGCATTTACATTTGCACAGAAAAATAAAGACAAAATGTCTGCTGGATTACCCAACATTTGATGGACAATGGTATATCTAAGGGATTAAGAAGTCAGTGCCATTTGTATTTTAAAAAATTGACCACGCATTAGGTACTGAATTTGTGCATGACTATTTTGGCTCAACAAAATTTATGAGAAGCAGTGATCCAAGTAACTTGATTTTTTTCTATTTCTTGAAAACAACAGAGCAATTAGTGGTTATATGTGATTATTTTATCTCTGGTCATCTCATAAGACATTAAATACTAGCCAGGTTAGAGTCATTTATCAGAAATATGAGTATATCTTGGAAAAATTGAACTAGCTATCATTCCTAGTATTTTACAGCACATTAACACATTTAGCGTTTGTATTAAATACTTTTTTTTTCAATATGACAGAATAAAATACTGTAATTACTAATAGCTTCCAGGAAATGCATGAAAAAGTATTGGATACAATGGTATGAAAGAAAAGTTTGAAAGATTACCTGCCTGTATTGGATTGATGTCGGTGATATCTATCTGTTCTCATAGATACCAATGCATGGGATTTAAACTGTTTACAAAGACAACTGAAAAGATGCCTTTAGGATATTTTTGGTCAGATATAACAATAGGTCATATATTTCAAATATGAATCTCTATTGAATGGTCAAATATGGCCATGGAAACAAGTTTAATTTGATCATTTCTGTGAGGCAGTTTTTCATTTTAGAGGTGAGGAGAATTAAATATCTTTGTCTGAACATGTTTTCAGGACAAATAGGGGTTTTCGCTGCTCTATGAATTCTCTCTAGATTAGGACATCACACCAAATTCTGCCATATAGCAGAGTGCCTCTGATTTGTCATTTAAGCCCTCTGGGAGTCAGGCTTTTTCTCTACATTAAAATGAGAAGGCTAAAACAGCATGATCTCCAAGGTTCTGTGCTGTCCAAAATGCTATAAAATCTACAGATAGCAACTGAAAATATTTGCTAAATATGTTTGTGTGGTTTTTGGCAGAATAGTGATTTTTAGAAATGTTGCCAGGGAAAAATTCTTAGTCAGTATTTTAAAATGCATGTATATTCCACAAAAATTAAAAATTAAAATGCATATCTCTCCTATATAATTTCGCTGAAAGAAGCACAAAAATAAACATTAAGAGAAATTGTAGTATTTTAATAAAAGAGAGAGGTTTCCTAAATAGAAAGCATTTTCCATGGATCTTCACATAATTATGATGTCTATTTTCAGTTATTCCTAAAATAATTGTTAGTATGATTTTGACTTCTTAAAAAGTTCAGTTTTAATTTTTGGTGATACACAGCATTGTGGCTGTTTAAACTAAAAGTGTTCCTAACAAATCATCTGCATCTGCAATAGTTCTAACAGAAATTGATGTCCTAATTTTTCCAATAGGCAACTGAGTATCAAAGCAGTTAAAGGGCTGTCCATGGTCACTTAATAAATTGATCTGAGGAAATGTGGAATTTTGGCTGCCTGATGTGATATTCTTTCTGTTACTCAGACTGTCTCTTAGAATGAATAATTTATTCCCATTGATGGGCAAGAGTAGTTGGTATAAAAGTTGAGAATAGAGACTGAAGGGTCCAATAACATTCTTAATTCAAATATTTAAGGTACATATATTGGATAGGAGCACAATATTTTGATCGAGTAGTAGCTCTGATTGAGGAAGGAAGCTACTTATAATGATTGAAGAAGAGTGCAACTACAAATAGGAAATTATTTTCAGCAACTGAATGTATAGTCTCAGAACATATGGTCATATAAAGAAACAGGCAATAGTCCAGATAAACAAATCAACCCTAGAGAATATAGATGCAGATTTACATAGATATAACTAAGAAAGTCTTTTTAAAATTGAGGCATAATTAACATACATTATAGTGTTTATGTTTAAATTATGCAATTTAATGTTTTGACATATGTATACATCCATGAAACCATCACCACAATAGAGAGTAAACATATTGATCACCACTAAAGGTTTCATTATGCTCCTTATAATCCCTTCTTTCTCCTCCCTCCCCAACTAGGCAATTGCATATCTGTTTTCTATTATTATAAATGTTTGTATCTTCTAGAATATCATATAAATGGCATACTAGAGTATGCATTCTTCTTGTTTGCATTTTTTTCCACTTAGCAACTCTATCTTGTAGTATGTAATTAGTATTTTGTTACTTTTTATCATTGAGCTATATTCCATGATGTGAATATACTAGAGTTTGCTTATCCTTTTACCTGTTTTGGACTTTTTTTTTTTTTTGCAGTTTGAGTTTGTACAAGTAGAGCTGCTATGAACAGCAGCTGTTGTCTGTTGTCACATGACATTCCTCCAATATGTCTTCTCTTCTGCTTATAAAGATACCAATCATATAGGATTAAGGGCATACTCTATTTTAATATGATCTCATGTTATCTTAAATAATTAAATCTTCAATAATCAAATTTTCAAATAAGGTCATAATCTGAGGTTCCAGAAAGGACATGGAACTTTTAAAGAATCTATTCTACCCAGTACAAGAACTTTGTAATAGTATACTTCCATTTCTCCCCTATAGATCTTGCCGTATTTTTCTCATACATTTACTTTCAAATGTTATAGTCCAATCCCATTATACTGTTATATTACTTGGACAATTTTATTAAACATAATATTTTAAATTGATATCTAAGTGATATATTAGTTTCCTAGGACTGTCCTAATAAACTACCACAAACTATTGCTTAAAACAATCAGAATTGGCCGGATGCGGTGGCTCACGCCTGTAATCCTAGCACTTTGGGAGGCCGAGGTGAGTGGTTCACCTCAAGTCAGGAGTTCGAGACCAGACTGGCCAATATGGTGAAATTCCATCTCTACTAAAAATACAAAAAATTAGTGGGGCATGGTAGCGGGCTCCCATAACCCCAGCTACTCAGGAGGCTGAGGCAAGGGAATCACTTGAAACCAGGAGATGGAGGTTGTGTTGAGCTGAGATCACACCACTGTACTCCAGCCTGGGCAACAAGAGTGAAACTTCATCTCAAAAAACAAATGAACAAAAACAGAAACAAAAAAATAACAACAGAATTTATGCTGTCACAATTTTGGATGCCAGATGTTCATAATGAGTTGTGAACAGGTTTGGTTCCTCTGTAGGTTCCGAGGGAGAATCTGTTTCCTGACTCCCTCCTAGCTTCTCCTGACTGCTGAACATTCCTTGCCATTTGTTGGCTTATTGCACCATAACTCTAGTCTCTGCCTCCATCTTCGTATGGCCTTCTACCTTGGGCATATGAATGTCTCAAATCTTTCTTTCCTTTGTCATATAAAAACACCAGTCTTTGGATGCAGGGCACACTCTCAATTGAGAATGCTCTCATCATGAGATCTTTAACTTAGTTACATCTGCAAAGGCCTTATTTCCAAATAACATCATGTTCACAAATATCAGAGCTGGGACTTGGATATACCTTTTGGGGAGTCATTACCAACTCACTACAATTCGTAGATCATAAAGGCCGCACTTTTAAAATGCACAGTTCAATGGATTTTAGTATAGTCACAAAATGATATAACCATAAATGTTATCTATTCAGAATATTTTCTTTACTCCCTCAAAAAATTCCTTTGTCAATTTTGCCCTCTTTTCTGAAAGTTATTTTTACTCTTATATAACTCTAGCTTGAAATTTTTTTCTTTTGGTATTTTAAAGATATTGTTCCAGTATCTTTTTGCTTACATTGTTTCTAAGAAATAATATGCTACCATCTTTATCTTTGTTTTGCTGAATATGCATGTGTTTAAAAATAATTTTTTAAATTGTAAATTGATAAATTGTAGTTTTGTGTATATATATACACAAACACACATGAAGTAATGCTTTGATTTATAAATACAATGTTGAATAATGAAATCAAACTAATTAACCTATTCATCACTCAAATATTTGCCACGTTTTTGTGGTGAGAAAATTTGAAATGTTTTCAATTTTGAAATGAAATGTGTGATATAGTATTGTTTACTATATTCACCATGTTGTGCAATATACCTCAAAGAAAAAATAAACCCTTATGACTCCTGTCTAATGATTCCTTTTTACTGTCATCTCCCCATTTCCTCCCACCCCTAGCCTGTGTTAACCACAATTCCATTCTGCTTCTTTGAGTTCAAGTATTTTAAATTTTACCTATTTATCTGTTCTCGCATGCAGTATTTATGTTTCTGTGCCTGACTTAATTCACTTAACATGACGTTCTCCAAATTCATCTATGTTTTTGCCAATTACAAAATTTCTTTAAAGCTGAATAGTGTTCTGTTGTGTATACATATCACATTTTCTTTATTCATTCATCTGTTGATATATACTTAGGTTGATTCCACATCTTAGCTATTGTAAACAGTGCTATAATCATCATAGGAGTGCTGACATCTCTTTGACATTACCGATTTCAAATCTTTTTTTTTTTTTATTTTTTATTTTTTTATTATACTTTAAGTTCTAGGGTACATGTGCATAGCGTGCAGGTTTGTTACATATGTATACTTGTGCAATATTGGTGTGCTGCACCCATCAACTCATCAGCACCCATCAATTCACCATTTATATCAGGTATAACTCCCCAATGCAATCCCTCCCCCCTCCCCCCTCCCCATGATAAGCCCAGTGTGTGATGTTCCCCTTCCCGAGTCCAAGTGATCTCATTGTTCAGTTCCCACCTATGAGTGAGAACATGCGGTGTTTGGTTTTCTCTTCTTGTGATAGTTTGCTAAGAATGATGGTTTCCAGCTGCATCCATGTCCCTACAAAGGACGCAAACTCATCCTTTTTTATGGCTGCATAGTATTCCATGGTGTATATGTGCCACATTTTCTTAATCCAGTCTGTCACAGATGGACATTTGGGTTGATTCCAAGTCTTTGCTATTGTGAATAGTGCCGCAATAAACATACGTGTGCATGTGTCTTTGTAGTAGAATAATTTATAATCCTTTGGGTGTATACCCAGTAGTGGGATGGCTGGGTCATATGGTACATCTAGTTCTATATCCTTGAGGAATCGCCATACTGTTTTCCATAATGGTTGAACTAGTTTACAATCCCACCAACAGTGTAAAAGTGTTCCTATTTCTCCACATCCTCTCCAACACTTGTTGTTTCCTGATTTTTTAATGATGGCCATTCTAACTGGTGTGAGATGGTATCTCATTGTGGTTTTGATTTGCATTTCTCTGAGGGCGAGTGATGATGTTTTGGCTAAATATTCAGCAGCAAGTTTGCTAAATTACGTGTCTTGTTTTTATGACCACTTTTTAGATATTCTCTTTATCACTGGTTTTGAACAATTTGAGTCTGGTATGCCTTGCAATTTTCTTCATATTTCTTGTGCTAGGGGACCATTGAGCTTCTTGCATCTGTGAGTTTGTAGGTTTTGTCAAAGTTGGAAAAATGTCGGTCTTTATTTCTTTTCATATTCTGTTTCTCAATTCTTGCCCTTTTTGGGTACTCCAATTACACATATTTTATGAGTCTTGAAGTTGTCTCCCACAGGCCATTGATGCTCTTTATTTTTGCCGTTCATTTTGTATAGTTTCTATTGCTATGTCTTCAAGTTCCTTAATACCTTCTTATCCCATGTCTAATATATCTTGATAGCATCCCATATACTATATTTTCATCTCAGATATTGTCATTCTCATATATTTAAGCACAATTTGAGTCCTTTCTATATATTTTATATCTCCACTGAACTGTTGAAACATGTTTTTATAGTAATAATTGTTATCATTAGTGTCCTTGTGTGCTAATTCTCTCATGTGGATCAGTTCTGAATGGTTTCAATTGAATATATTCAGTTCTCCTCATTATGGATTTCATTACTACTTCTTGGCATGCCTGACAATCTTTAATTGGATGCCAAACTTTTAAAATTTTACCTTGTTGGTTCCTGGGAATTGTATTATTATATTCCTAAATCTTTTTTTGAGATTTGTTCTTGAATTATGTTAAGTTACTTAGAATCAGTTTGATTATTTTGAATATTAATTTTAATACTTATTAGGCAGGACCAAAATTGCATTGTGAAGACAATCCTAAGCCAAAAAAACAAAGCTGGAGGCATCACGCTACCTGACTTCAAACTATACTATAAGACTACAGTAATCAAAACAGCATGGTACTGGTACCAAAACAGAGATATAGACCAACGGAACAGAGCAGAGCCCTCAGAAGTAATACCACATATCTATAACCATCTGATCTTTGACAAACTTGACAAAAAAAAAGAAATGGGGAAAGGATTCCTTTTTTAATAAATGGTGCTGGGAAAACTGGCTAGTAATATGCAGAAAGCTGAAATTAGATCCCTTCCTTACACCTTGTATGAAAATTAATTCAAGATGGATTAGAGACTTAAATGTTAGACCTAAAACCATAAAAACCCTAGAAGAAAACCTAGGCAATACCATTCAGGACA
>NW_012115533.1:1288093-1324473 GCF_000951035.1 Colobus angolensis palliatus
AGGGATAACATTAGGAGATATACCTAGTGTAAATGACGACTTAATGGGTGCAGCACACCAACATGGCACATGTATACATATGTAACAAAACCTGCACATTGTGTACATGTACCCTAGAACTTAAAGTATAATAAAAAAAATTTTAAAAATTTCATTAACTTTAAGGATAACTATTCCCACTACTGAGGCAAGACTCTTGAACTCCGTGGCAATGTCCCATGAATCATGAGAGTTTCCATTCTGACTGGTGCAAACAGGCACTATTCCCAGGGGCTTCTTGAACACCTTTGTTAACCCCAATCTTCTTCTTCTATTTTTTTGAGACAGAGTCTCATTTTGTTGCCCAGGGTGTTGTCAGTGGCACACAGGACTCACCACAACCTCTTCCTCCCAGGTTCATGCAATTCTCCCGCCTCGGCCTCCTGAGGAGCTGGGATTATAGGTGTGCACCACCATTCCGGGCTATTTTTTTTGTACTTTTAGTAGAGTTGGGATTTTGCCATGTTTTCCAGGTTGGTCTCGAACTCCTGACCTCAAGTGATCTGCCCACCTTGGCCTACCAATGTTCTGGGATTACAGGTGTGAGCCACCATGCCCGACCAAACCCCAGTCTTCACAGGTGGTTCTCTTTCTGGCCTTAGTGTCTTTGCAAACATGTTCTGTCACATACTCTGTTGAATACTATTGTGTAATCCTTTACAGATATCTGTGGTTCTGTTTTGGTGTTGCTCTCACCTCTCTCTCCTCTCTGGTACTCTGGATATGTTATAGCCATTTTGGTTTCCCCACACATTCAACTCTTCAACTCAGGGCATCTGCTGCATTCTCCTTTTTTGGAAGCTCTGTTCAGACAGTAAGTTGTGCCAATTGTAGGGCTCACCTTGTTTGCTCTCTTTCAGGGATCATGGTACTTCATTGCCTGATGTATGGTGACTTGAAAATTGTTGTTTCATTTATTTTGTCTGTTTTCATTCATTTCAAATGGAAGGGTAAATACTGTCCCTGTTGCCATATTTAGACCAGAGACAGAAAAGTCAAAGGTTCCATTTTTTAAAAAAATGAATTTTTTTGTTGACATACATAATGCAATAAAAAACATAAAATGTTAAATGTACAGTTCAATGAGTTATAATATAATCACATACATGTAACCACTAATCAAGTAAAAATAAAGAACGTTACTGATACCTAACAACTTTCTTTCCCCCTTCTCCTTAAACAAAACAAAGCAAAACAAGGCAAAAGATAATATACTCTGAGTTATAATACTATAATTTCATATAACTTTATGTAAATGAAATCTTTAGGTATGCATTTTATATCTAGCTTTTTTGTTCAGCATTATGGTTGCTATGTTTATCCATGTGGTTGCATACAGCAGTTCACATATTTTCATTGTCTATTTTACTGTATGAATATGGCATAATTTATTTTTCAGTTGGAGAACACTTGGATTGTTACACACATGAACACACAAACACACACACAATTTTGGATATTTCGTTTCGAATGGAATTTTTGGTCCCTGGGTTTGTGTATGTTAAATTTTAGTGAATATTACCAAACAATTTTACATAGTGGTTTTAAGAATTCAGTTTTCTCTTCCTCCTCTCACAAGCATTATATAACAGGGATAGCAACACTAACCTTTGAGTATCATTGTCTGCTTTAAATTTTAGCTATTTTGGTATAGATGTAGTCTTGTGTATACGTAGTTGTGTTTTTAATTTGTATATTCATGATGAATAGTGATGTCAAATTTTCGTATGTTGATTGGCCATTTGAATATCTTCTTTTGTGAAATGCCTGTTCAAGTCTCTTGTTCATTTTATTTTATTATCTGTCTTTTCTTATTGACTTATAGAAGTTTTTTTTCCAATATATATGCTAGATACAAGCCCTTTGTTGATTTCATGTGCTGCAAATATTTTCTTCCACTTTGTAACTTGCATTTTCTGTAATAGGGGATTTACATGAAAAGTTCTGATTTAATATAGTATAATTTCAATTTTGTCCATTATGGTGATAATAAAGAAAGGGAATCGTGCCTGCTCCAGGTTCATGAAAGAGAATTATGCTTGCTCCCAGTTCATTTCATGAAAATATTCTTAATGCTAACTTAAGGAAGATCTAGTGTTTCATCTATTATATTTAGAATGGCAGTCCACCTGGAATTAGTTTTTATGTGTGTTCAAAAGCAGGAGCCAATTTTATTTTTTATTACATTTGTATATACATTTGGCCCAATGCCATCTTTTGAAAAGGTCATTCTTTGCTATTGCCTAGTCAAACAAGTGTTGTCTTTATTATCGACCAAGTATCAAGTGTGAGTCTGTTTCTGAACCCTTTTTTTCCGTTCCATTGATCTTCTTATCTGTCTTTGCAACAATGCCTTATATATTACTTCAGCTTTATAATTAATCTTGATATCTAGTAAAGTCCTCTGTTTCTTCTTAATGTTTATGGCTTACAGCCTAGTCATTATTTTCCACAAAAGCATCTCATAGATCATATAGCACTTGTTACAGATAAACCATACATTTATACACATATTAAAATTCATTTAATTGCTTCTTCTTAAAATAATTTTCTAAACTTTAGAAGGTTAATCTTTATTTCCTTTCTCATCAAGAATATACCAATAAGATAGTTGAGAATTAAAGACTGAAGAATTATCTAGTTTTGTCTTATGTTGCTCATGGCATATAAGTAATTAATCTTCTCAACGATTTTTAGCTTTAGCAATTGCTATTAGCATAATTTCTTATTAGAATATTAATAAGAAATATCTATTTACTCAAGTACTTTTTTGTAGGTTTAAAAATCCATTATTTTACAACTAAATAGGCTCTAAAATTTTAATCTTTGCAATAAGGTATGTATTAGAAAAATAATTAAATCTTTTAGATGACTTTGCCAATTATTGTAAGAATAATAATAATACTAGTGGACTCTACATCCCCATACAAATAAGGCTGCACATCAATTTATATATTAGCACTAATATGTGGAAGTGGCTTAGACACAATTCAGGGACTGTTCTCAGTCATTGATGTTATCCAGTGAGTTCATAGAAAATACTAGGTATAAAGAAAAGGATATCTGTCAGATATTTGAAAGACAAACAGAGATGATGCCAAGTCATCATATGCCCTTAAAGCTCTGCCTGACAAAAATCTACCCTCACTGCCTTGTGGTTGAGTTGAGTTATAGAGACATAGAAAATATGGAATGAAGGCACATCAGACAAGTTATGAAACAATTGTTAAAAGATGACAAAACCTGGAATGAATGATTAGTAGTAAATCAAGAATACTAACAATAAATTAAAAGATTTTGAGTATGTCCCTTTACAAACACAAAATTGGGCTTCTTTTTCCTGCCTTTTAAGATATATTCCTAAGCTATATATTACCCTGTGGTGACCATCTTCTTCTTTCAAAATTTCTTTTTGTTTGTTACTTTAACCTAAATCTACCTGTGTGTGTTTGGCCAGAGCCTCACAGTGTGATCTACCTCTATCTGTGGATGGTCCTGGCTTCATCACTTACCTAGAAATGGTTCTGCCAGATTCCCAAATATTACACAGATTGTTACTAATCATTTTTCCTAATTGTTCAGCCAAATTATTTAAACATTATTCATCATTTAATGAATAAAAATAAACTAAGAATTTATCTACAGGAAGACTGACAGATGTTGACAAAACTACCGTCATTAATGGTTTTATTATACTTAGAAAATATGGCTATTTTAATCTTATATTGCACATATGAACGTTTTAAGTAAGACTACATAATAAAGATAATTTTTACTCAAAGAAATGTATATCTTATTTTGTAAATCATTCCCTCAATAAATGTATATGTAACATGTTTGAAATGAAATATTTTATTTACATGGTATGGAAGTAAAGATAATTAATGACAAAGTAAACGGAATTACTTTGTTAACCACGTAATCTTAACGTAGTTGAGCAGATGTTCATTTTTTGTTTCTTTATGAGTAAATAAGTATGATATTTATTGTTTTTAAAGGTACTGGTAAATGTATTTACCTTGTTAAATCACATCTATTATATTAAGGCTATTTTAAGTTTGGAAAATCACTCATGGGGTAATTTGAATCCACCAAATGCTATTAAGAAGTGACTTATAGATCAGTGATTTTACATTTTTTTAATATTGTAAGGTAGTGTGATTTTATTTTATTTTATTATTATTTTTATTTTTTTATTATACTTTAAGTTCTAGGGTACATGTGCATAACGTGCTGGTTTGTTACATATGTATACTTGTGGTAGTGTGATTTTAATTAGCAATTGATCACATCTGATCACCTGCACAAAATTGCCAAGGATATAAAGTGAAAATAAAGGGAACACATAGGCATAGAAAGGGGAAAATAGAGTATAATGTATTCACAGTATAATTTCATTTAAAAAATACTTTATTATGAAAAATACAGAATAGAGATAATTTCAAATCACAGTTCTTTAATCCAGCCCTTACACATCTCAAAAAATTTTGAAGTTTATCATGTTTTCTTATTTGCCATAGATTGGTAAATAATTCTTTCTAGGTCAACACTAGTCTGTAAATCAGCACTTGGGGAATCAATGCTATAAATAATTTTTTTTTTTAATTTGGCAGCAGAATATGTACAAAACTTCACTTTTTCTAAAATGAGACTGCATGCTAAACCAGTCATATGTTCACAATGCTTGGGTATTCTAAACCTAATGAAATATGACATATTCACTCAAAGTCAGTTCCATAAAAGGTGGTAAAAATAAAGAGCAAAGTATGAATTCTGCTTATAAGGAATGTTACAGTTTAGTTGGGGATTTGTAGCCAATCCTGTCAATGTCCCACCAATATGCCCTTGTCACTACCATATCTATGCATGCAACCCCAACTTCCACCCGAAGTCACTGAAACCTGTTCTCCAAGAAGGGTCTAATGAAAATGGTCAAGTTTTGTCTCCAACCTAACCTCCCTCACTAGGGGCATCAAACCAAAGAATGAAGAAAGTTAGTATATAAACACCCAAACTCCTTTGCCCCTGAGGTGGAGAAAGTCTTAAGTGGGTATTTCACACTCTTTCCCAAGACTCTCAAACAATCCTCTCTAGTTTTCCACAGTAATAACTTGCTTGATATCACATCATTTATTTTCTTGTTTTCCTTCTCTGTCTCAGTTCCCTACCAGTACTGCTGCTTTCTGGAATCTCCTTTCTAAGAAACTGCATGTACTTGAGTCATTGCCCCGGAATTTGATTCTGAGGGAACACAAATAAGAAAGAGTTACAATAAATTATGTTGTAAATTTGAAAACAAAACAAAACAACTAAAATAAAACAATTCATTCAAGTGGTGGTTAGCCTGATTCAAATTAAACTGGGTAAAAAAAATGTTGATAGGAGAGACCTGGGTTTGTGCTTCAGCATGTTACTTAATAGCTGTGTGACTTTGGGCAAGTCCATTTTTTTCCCCTCTAATCAATCATTTCTTCTTCAATTGCACATAATAAAAACTTTCTTAAAAATTGTTAGGCATGAATAAAATAATTTATTGAAAGTATTTTATAAACTCTAAGTAATTCACGAATATAAGCTATTAATATTATCAAAATCATGTTAGATTTCTCCTATAATGGATATTCATTTACTCAAAATATATTATGAAATAAAGTATTTAAAGAAATACCAAACAGTTTAAAAGTGGGTAAATAAGAGTGATCGTACTCCCCACTTTTGCATTCATACTTCCTCTCTCAAGTTTTCAGATGCAACTATTTTCGAGAATTTCTAAACTGAGTGCTTCTAGTGATTATCATTAATTTGATAATATACATGCACTTCGAATAACTTTGATCTCATCTATGACTCTTCACCATGAAATATGAGAAATTTGGTATCTTTCTATTATATACCATACTCTTCTTGAGTACATGATGTTTTTATTTGTTTGTTTGTTTATTTATTTATTTATTTATTTTTAAATTATTCTTTAAGTTCTGGGATACATGTGCAGAATGTGCCGTTTTGTTACATAGGTATACACGTGTCATAGTGGTTTGATGCATTCATCAACCTTTCATCTACATTAGGTATTTCTCTTAATACTGTCCCTCCCATAGTCCCCCACCCCCAGCAAGCGCCAGTTTGTAATGTTCCTCTCCCTCTGTCCTTGTGCTCTCACTGTTCACATCCCACTTATCAGTGAAAACATGAGGTATTTGGTTTTCTGTTCCTGTGTTAGTTTGCTGAGAATGATAGTTTCCAGTCCCATCTATGTCCCTGCAAAGAACATAAACTCATCCTTTTTGTGACTGCATAGTATTCCATGGGGTTTATGTGCCACATTTTCTTTATCCAGCCTATCATTGATGGACATTTGGGTTGGTTCTAAGTCTTTGCTGTTGTGAATAGTGCTGCAATAAACATACCTATGGATGTGTCTCTATAGGAGAATGATTCATAATCCTTTGGGTATACACCCAGTAATGAGATTGCTGGGTCAAATGGTATTTCTGGTTCTAGATCCCTGAGGAATCGCCACACTGTCTTCCACAATGGTTGAACTAATTTATACTCTCACCAACAGTGTAAAAGCTTTCCTATTTCTCCACATCCTGTCCAATATCTCTTGTTTCCTGACTTTTTAATGATTGCCATTCTAACTGGCGTGAGATGGTAGCTCATTGTGGTTTTGATTTGAATTTCTCTAATGAGCAATGATGATGAGCTTTTTTTTTCATATGTTTGTTGGCTGGATAAATGTCTTCTTTTGCGAAGTGCCTCTTCACATTCCTCGCTCACTTTTTGATGGGGTTGTTTGTTTCTTTCCTGTAAATTTGTTTAAGTTCCTTGTAGATTCTGGAAATTAGCCCTATGTTAGATAGATTGCAAAAATTTTCTCCCATTCTGAAGATTGCCTGTTCACTCTGATGATAGTTTCTTTTGCTGAGCAGAAACTCTTTAGTTTAATTAGATCCCATTTGTCAATTTTGGCTTTCGTTGCCATTGCTTTTGGTGTTTTAGTCATGAAGGATATTGCCCATGCCTATATCCTAAATGTTATTGCCTAGGTTTTCTTCTAGGGTTTTTATGGTTGTAGGTCTTATGTTTAAGTCTTTAATGCATCTTGAGTTAATTTTTGGAATCCTTTCTCCATTGTTTGTTTGTGTCAGGTTTGTCAAAGATCAGATGGTTGTAGATGTGTGGTGTTATTTCTGAGGCCTCTATTCTGTTCCATTGGTCTATATATCTGTTTTGGTACCAGTCCCTTGCTGTTTTGGTTACTGTAGCCTTGTAGTTTAGTTTGAAGTCAGGTAGGATGATGCCTCCAGCTTTGTTCTTTTTGCTTAGGATTTTCTTTGTTATACAGGCTATTTTTTGGTTTCATATGAAATTTAAAGTAATTTTTTCTAATTCTGTGAAGAAAGTCAATGGTAGCTTGATGCGGATAGAATTGAATCTATAAATTACTTTGGGCAGTATGACCATTTTCATGATATTGATTCTTCCTATCCATGAGCGTGATTCTTGATGCATGTATTTTTAGTTTTAGTTATTTTGCGGTTGTTTACCAAACTTCTCTAAATCTTTATTTCCTGATTTGTCTGATTTAGATAGTCCTTATTGACTCTTATTTTGAAACATAAAGTAACGAAGACATCTACCATCTCTTTTACCTCTTCTGCTTCCTATTCTAACTTTTGTCATATTATTATTTTTTAGTTGGTCAAAGCTGTAGACATGACATTCTGTTCTATAATTTGAATGAATTATTATGTCCTTCATGTGTAAAGAAATTCTGAATATAGAACACTCCAACATATTACTTGTAATGTTATGATTATATAAATATTTTCACTCTAGTAGGATGGTTAGATGGATAAAATATTATTGTGTTATTATTTTTCTTTAAAATAATAGTCTAAATATTGTTCCAACAGAACCTGTTGATCAGAAAAAAAATCAAAGAAATAAAACTATATACATATCTTTGATGTCATATTGCCACTTATTTTTGTATCTCACGTCATGTCTATATATGGGTTTCTTGTTCTTTATTCTGGAACATATATTTGAGAAATTTATTGTTACAGAAAATTTTATAATTATATTGCATGCCTGAAAATGCCCTCACATATGCCTGATAATTTTTTTTGAAGTAAGTTCTTAGTGACAAATTGATTTTATTTGTCATTCTGAATGTTTTTGATGATATAGCCAATAACTTATTAATTATTAAAATAACATTTTATATTTTGAATTATAAACTATGAATCTTTACCAGAATATTTTCCTTGTGTAATTTTTTCTAGCCCTCTACTTACTATGTTTGGTAATGGATAGGTTTAATAGGTCTGAACACTTGTGTCTTTTTGGTTCTAAAATTTGTCCTTAAATTATTTAATTATTATTCAATAAATATTTCCCATTATAGATTAAACTTTTTCCAGTTGCTGGAATTGGAGGTTATAGATAAGTGAAAAGGATGTTTAACAAAACATACCAACAGGAGACTGCTATCCAGTAAGGGATTTAAGACACATTTATCAAATATTCAAAATTAGATAGAAAGGAATTATTGGGTAATGAGAAGGAGAAAATACTTCTTTCTCTGTTTTAATGAAATACTTTTGCTATATAACATTCTTTTTAAAAGTTTATGTTTTCATTAATAGACTATTTTCTGTAACATCTTTAAAATTATTAAACTAGAATTTATGAAAATTTCCTCTACTTCTAAATTTGCATTGTTTCCTTCAGTGTCATGAATTTTGTTTGCTCATCCTGATCTTTTTCTAACATGATACTGAGCCTCTTCAAATGTCCAGTGATCTATATTTGTTTATTATATTTATGATTATGATGACCTAGTTTGGTTAGTATATGAGATTTTCTTTTACAGTGTGGTGATTTGTCCACTTATTGGTCCTTTGTACTGAATGTGAGGGCCACTGTGGGTTTGGTGAGAGTGAATGAAATATATTCATGAAGGATGCATGGTTGAGAAGTAATTTGGTAGCTCATGTTCTTTCTCGGTTAACAAATGGATTAGAATTCTTCGGTCTAATTAATTCCTAGATAGATCATTTGTTTCCCCTTTATCATTTTATTAACTACCAGCATTTCAGGTATGACAGAAATTTCTTATTTTATATGTCAGAGAACTGAGTCTTAGAGAAATGAATATATTAGGTAAGCATGGGGAATAAATGGTGCCAAAATCGAGACTAAATAAAAAACCCCGATTGTTAATCCTCATACTTTTAATAATCTCAAGCCTTCAACTCTATTTGGAAATTATATTATGTTCTCATTCGTATATACCCTCCTAGGGTAGCTTTACAATAGCAGAATTGTTGCTCTGATGGCATTTGCTATTATTAAAAGTTTTTAAAGAGTAAAACCTTCTGCTCAAGACAGAGGGATATTAAGATGTATTTGATCAGGGATCTAAGAGGTTGAATATCAGTTTTGTTCTAGGTGAGTTGTTTTTTAACCCGAGGAAGTCCCTAATGGAAACATATAGACAGAGAGTAAGTGACCATTCAAAAATAAAATATTTGGCTATGACAGTAATCTTTTGAAAGGGATTGTAGGTTGGAGTCCTAAAAGCCTGAAAAAATTTTGGAAGAGGGAATTCAGAAGCAACATCTGATATAAATTCTGAATAGATGGCAAAGGGATTTTTACACTCTTTTGCTAAATTCAGTTTCAACTTAATATCAAGTCATCCTATTTCAGACAGGCTTATGTAATCTTTACCTTGAAGAACTTTAAAAAGAACAGTTTAATGAACTTTCCACTGTTCATTCTGTCTTCTTGCCTATAGGTGAGACTAATTTTCTATTTGGTATGCTGAAGTTAAAAAGAGTTTGGGGACTAGGAAAGCTGCGTCTGTTTGCATTTGAAAATGAAACTAATTCAGGGCACTTCTGCAAATTGTAAAATGATGCTCTTGGTAGACATTGTGAAAATGTCTCTAATACCAGGGGTGAATAAAATCAGCTATTCTTTCAGAAAATTTAATTCAGTTGTCAATTTAATTCTGTGAATTGGCTATGTTTAACTTAAAAATAAATTAACTTAATTAAATTTAAATTAACTTTTAGCATGTCTTTATAGTTAACTATTGTTAAACTTCAGTTACTGCTAATGGGATGTATAGGAAAAAAGAAACCTTTGGTGGGCCACAGTAATTCTAGGAACTGGCTTCCAATTTTCCAACATTAGAAAATCTGTTTTGTTAAAATATTGTAGATATTATCACTTTTTGGATTATTTACACAACAGAAACATCTTAACGAGATAAAATGTTGTGTAAATAGATGGCAGATTATTAGATTGTAATGGGACATATATCTTGCAAGATTACCTATATTTGATATCTGCTACAGAAATCTCCTTTCTGTTGGACAGTATAATTAGCATCCCATGAATTTAGAATGAACATGGAACAAATTTATGTTTTTAAAAGAGATGTTTCTATTAAACTTCAATGACTGGAAAAATCATTCTTCAAGCTAGAGATATCAATAATTAAAAATGAATATTGGTTATTGAGAGTCAGCTTCCTCATGCAGCATGTAGGAGCTTCTGAAATGTTTAGTGACTTCACTGAATTTAGAGAAAGAAATAAAATACCTCAAATATTTAATTATCTTTTTCTGACCTCTCACCTCTTTGGCCATGTTTATCTTCAGGAATTTATGGATACTTGAGCAGAATAAAGCTTTATTTCTTCTAGTTACTTTCATTTATTTGTTTTAGAGACTGTGCCATATGATCTGGAATCATCACGTTGAGCTTGAAGTCAGAGTGCTTCCTTTCATTTCTTTGAAATCAAATCTTCCTTTCATTTCTTGCTACATGCATGCTTCATTTTTCTCATTTGCAAAACAGAACTAAGATAAAGGAGTTTGCGGTGAAATGGGGCAACATATGTAAAAGTCACTAACATTCTTCTTGACGCATAATGTTCATTCAGTAAAATGTTGGTTGAATATGAGTTTATACTGATTACCTTGGCAGGATGTGAGATTACCTGTCATCCTTAAATGAATTTATGAAACCTCTCCTTGATAGATTCCCTATCTAAATGTAACACATTTTCATACCATCTTATTTCCTTAGACAGTGTTACATATGTAGATGTCTAAGCTCAACCAAGCATACATTGAATATTGTGTACTTCAATTACACGGGGCAATATTTTCTGCCTCTGTCTGTAAATTATAAGCATGTCCTTTTCTTTTGGAGCTTACAGTGGTGTGCTGGAGATGGTATAGCGTGGTTCATGAGAACCAATTCTTTGTGGGTTGTCCCACCTCTCCATTTTGTAATTTTACACGAATAACTTGAGATCAGACGTGTTGGGAGTATTTACACCATGGAGATCAGCAAATGCTACAAATCAGGTTTCTATTCTGATGGAAGTTCTACTATCTTTTACCTGTACCACGGTACTTCAATAATGGCAGGTAAAGAGAATCTAGAAGGTTGTTCATGACTCCTCTATGTCTTGGCTTCTACTCATAGGCATTGTCCAGAAGTAATTGAACGGCTGAGCTTAAATGCAAGAGAACAAGGAAATAATAGGGAGCAGAAGGCACGTTTGGTGAGCACCATAGTTTATACCAGGGAGAGTGGTTAAATGTCAAATTTAATAACCCTTAATTTGTAGTCAGATTCTAACTGGCTTTGAGAAAACCATGCTTATAATAATGAATCATAAATATTTGGATACAATGAAATTAACTGAGACCTAATTTACAGCTACCTCTTGGCTGAAGATGTGTGATCATATACTGTGAACTGATGAGATAGTTCCTCTGGGATGATGTTTTCTAAAGGATCTGGAAACTTCCTGAGAAATAACCCTAAGGGGAGAGGGAATAAATCTACAAATCTGGCCAAATAAAGATACCTTGAACTTTAGAAGTAGGAGCTTCTTGGAGAAGGGCAAAGAGTTTGTTTCTCAAATTTGACTCTCATCTAAGTGCTGCCTAAGCTAATATTTATGATTTGCAGGAAGGAGGGAAAATATATATAGAAACCAAAAAAGGCTTTTTTGTATCAATACCCTGTAAAATATCGGGGCACAAGCTACAGTACTTTGGGTTTCTGCTAAGGGAGTATAATGAAGGCAGAAAAAGAGAATTTTATCCATTTTGCCACTATACTGTTCAATAGTTCTTAACCTTTCATGAAATAAACCCTATCTCCAGAATAATATATGTGTAGATGTAATTTAACACAAATTCAACATATGAATTCTGGCACTTCATGTAGTCTCATGTAATATCCCACTGCTAATGTTCTAAGAGAGTCAGCAGTTCCAACACAGGGGCAGAGGTACCTGAGAGAGGTAACAGTCCTAGTGAAAGTAAATGTTCTCAGGAGAATTGTGTCTGCATGGGGTGTGGTGCATAGTGGGGATGAAGGTAATACTGAGTACAGTTAGCCAAACCTAATGGGAAATAGCTCTATTTTGGCCACAGAGGGATACTTTTCATTTTAAAAGTTGAGATAAAATTGTATGTATTTACCATGTACAGCATGATGTCTTACAGTATATATATACATTTTGCAATGACAAGATCTAGCTAATTAAAATATGTATTGCCTCACATATTTATCATTTCTGTGGTGAGAATACTTTATATCCATTCTCTTAACATTTTTCAGGAATACAACATATCATTAACTATAATCACCCTGTTGTATAAAAGATATATTAAACTCATTCCTTCTAACTGAGATTTTATATTCTTTGACTAGTATCTTCCCAACATCCCCACTCTCCCAACAATTTCTAGTCCTTGATAATTAATTGCCATGCTGCTCTCTACTTCTAAGAGATCAACTTTTTTAGATTCCACATGTAAGTGAAATCATGTGGTATTTGTCTTTCTGTGCCTGGCTTATTTCACTTAACATGATATCCCCCAGGTTCACTCATGTTGTCACAAATGAGAGGATTTTCTTCTTTTATTACGATGGAATAGTATTCTATTGTGTGTATATGCACTGCTATTCATTCATCTGTTGATAGACACTTAGGTTGTTTTCATATTTGTCTATTGTGAATAATGTGGCAATAACTATGGGTTATTTTCATATTTATCTATTATGAATACTGTGACAATGGCCATGGGAATGCTGGTATCTCCCTATATACTGATTTAATTTCTTTGGATTCATAACCAGTTAGTTGGATTGCTGGATCATATGTTAGTTCTACTTTAAATTTTTTGAAAACCTCCATACTGCTTTCCATAATGTTTGTACTAATTTATATTCCCAATAACAATGTGCAAGGGTTTCCTTTTTTTCCTCATCCTTGTCAATACTTGTTATTTTTTGGCTTGTTGAAAATGGTCATTCTAACAGGTGTAAGGTGATAAGCAATACTTGTAAAACTACAGAACTATTTGAAATCTTGACTGTAGGCATTGATTTTTGTGGTGAGATTGTGGAAGAAATAGCAGACCTTCTGTGGTGAGTTTTTAAATGTTTCTCAAAGAGTGAAATTTGAACAGGAAACTCTGTAGATATCTATGGTGCCAAGTGAATGTGTTAATGCCTGTAAAAAGATAGATCAATGTCTGACACATACTTAATTTTATGTAAATGTTAGTTGCTATCATATTAACATTATTATTGCTATATTTTTTACTACTACCAACACTTTATTTCTATATACTTTAGAATTAAGTTACATATTCTGTTTGTAAAAACAAAACAAAACAAAACAAAAAGGCAAAATGAATACGTTTCAGAGTTTTGGGCACTGTGGATGAACTTTAAAGAACATCAGTAATAAGGAAATTAGTTCAGTGGTACTGGAGTCATTTTTCTACATGAAAGTACAAAGTAGAAAAAAAGATATAAATTTTACATCTCAATTCTTTAAATCTAACTTTGCAAATTATCTATATGATAGTTAGCTTTTCTATAAATAATTTAATCTATCGATAACTGAGTTATTAATTTTAGGAGGATTTAGATAATGTAGACATTATGCTGCCGCACACAGATGAGAACAGGAGTTAGTACAAGGCATACACTATTAGATGCAGAGCATGGTGGGGGTTTATTTCAATCATCCTGAATTAATGATGTCATTAAAACTAGTGTGCACATTGTATTCACAGAATTTTCTAGCGATGGCAGTGGCGGGGAGGCACGGGCTGTGGTGGTAGGAGGGGCTGTGGGAGTGGCAGTGGCAGCCGTGGATCCCCTGTGTGCCACGTCCCTGAAGTGGCCAACTGTGCAGCTGACCATCCTTCCGCAGCAGGCTGAAGCCTGCTCCCAGGCCTGGAGACTTCATTGCTCCGGACCCTGGCCCCACGTTACTACTATCACCCACCACTGCTACAGGGAGGGTGCGGGGAGGGGAGGAGGCACAGCTGGGCCAGAGGCAGTGCTGCACTCCATGGAGCTAGCGGGAGCCAGGTACAAGCGGGAGCCCCTGAAGCCCTCCGCCCTGGGGGCAGCTGCCAGGGCGCCCGGCAGAGCTGCCCACTAGCCAGGGAGTGTGGTCAGACAAAGAGAGGCCCAGGGCGCAGAGCTGGGCCTATGCTTTGAGAGCCCAGGGCAGGAAGTGGGAGTGGTGCCGGCTCTGGGGACCTGGCCAGTGGCACGGCCACCATGCTCACCCCAACAAGGGCACTGGGTTCCTGTGCCTTGGGAGGAGGCTCTGCGCAGGGCGCCTGGGACCGCGTTCCCGGGGTCTGAACTGCATCAGGCTGATCGCTGAGTCTGACATTTCTGACAGCTGGGCCACTACTGGCAGGGCCACGAGCTGGGCAAAGGGGAGCCCTGGGCTGTCCCTGAGCATGGAGGCCACGGAGGGAGCTTGCTCCTGCTCCAGAGACCCCACCCCAGGCTGCGAGGAAGCATGGCTGGGACTCCCAGGGGTCTCTGCACTTTGCCTTTTTGGGAGCCTGGGAAGGTTCCCTTTTTCCCCACAGGCTCAGGGATGTCTGCTCCCACTATCTGGCCTCACCCTGCTCCGGATGCCCACTCTGATCTCCAAACGGGGTTAGGACTGAGCTAGGGGCTGATACAGCCCGGGGGGGTTTGTGCCAACTCGAGGCAGTGCTGACACACTAGCCCTCTGCCACCTCAGCACCCCTCTGGATTCTGGACTCCAATAAGGATGGCGGCGAAGCCAATGGGGATGCTGACTGGCGGGTCCCCTTGGTGCAAGCAGCCTGGGCGCCATGGACGATGGACGATGGTAGGAGACAGACAGGCTCTTGGGTGGAAGGGGGCAGTCCTCATCTTTAGACCAGGGAGGGCCTACAGGCAGGGGTCTGTGCTGACAGTCCCACAGACCCAGTGGAAACGCGGTGCCTTTTCCATGCTCCATGGTCACCCATGGACCAATTGACAAGCACTTCCTCCCTTATGAGACCTGTAAAAGTCTCAGGCTCAGCCAGAGCAGAACAGACAACTAATGACCAGCTACAGAGAGGAGCTTCCCTCTCCACTGATAGCTGAAGATTTCGAGAGGGCAAACTGCAGAGGGGAACCTGGAGTTGCCTGCCGCATAGCAGCAGCCGGCTTGTCTCACTGCACAGTGGCCTGACCCCATGCTGACTCACAACACTTGCCGCTGAAAGCCTGACACGCAATCTCGCTTGCAGGTGTGTGATCCAGGCAGATAATGTAAGTTGAACACAGGCTGCCAGGCCCAGCGGGCAGAATGAACCCAGTGGTTCGGAGCAAAAGAGCAAAGACACCACCGGCCACAGGTTTGAGGTCAGAAAGGTGACACCCCAAAGATCTCCCAACACTGGCACAAGTTAAATGTCAAGGAAATTTCAAAAGCATTTGCATTTGATGAAGGTGTTTCTGTTTCTTTGGAATACATTTCTAATATTAAATCATTAATTTTATATCAGGGCAGTTGCATTTTAACACACTTTGCATTGTCAAAGGTGGTATGACCACAAAAATAAAGGAAAGTATGATCAAGGTCTTTTTGTTTTTTTGTAATAAGCATATTACTTCATTTCTGAAAAATAAAACTGGCTGCTGGCTGTACTTACTTATCTGCCACAGAATGCCATGGTTTATAAATTGTATAATAATGAAGTCTGGTAAAAGAAACACATTTAAAACAGGAAATGAAAATCAAAAATTTAAACTAAGTAGAGATAATAAAAAAAAAATTTGAAAGTGAAGTAGAAATTAAAAAAACACCAACATAACAGAAGTCTGGTAATGTTATTACGTTGAATGTTAATATGACAGATGTATTAATATTTTATATTTATAAATTCAGAGTAAAAATTAAACAGAGAGAAGTGACTACCTTGTCTTGTCTTCGCAATATTATTTTTGGAATTTTACGAACATTATCATATATGTTAAATTATGAAATAAATGCTTAAATAATGCAAAATTATTTTTCTTTTGCATTTCAATATGATTAGAAATAAAAGTATTCGGCCGGGCGCGGTGGCTCAAGCCTGTAATCCCAGCACTTTGGGAGGCCGAGACGGGCGGATCACGAGGTCAGGAGATCGAGACCATCCTGGCGAACACGGTGAAACCCCGTCTCTACTAAAAAATACAAAAAACTAGCCGGGCGACGTGGCGGGCGCCTGTAGTCCCAGCTACTCCGGAGGCTGAGGTAGGAGAATGGCGGGAACCTGGGAGGCGGAGCTTGCAGTGAGCTGAGATCTGGCCACTGCACTCCAGCCCGGGCGGCAGAGCGAGACTCCGCCTCAAAAAAAAAAAAAAAAAAAAAAGAAATAAAACTATTCATGTATTGACTTATTGAGTACATTTATAACATATTGTTTTGATGTTATTTGATTGCACATCTGAATTCCTAATTCCAGGGCAGCTTATCTGGTTGGAATTAGTTTACTTGGAAGGGGTAAGGAATAGAGAGGTCTTTCATGTGTAACCTATATGGTTTTTGTTTTTCTGAAAATAGCTTAGTCTTTTGCACATAAATAGATGGCTAGATTACAGCAGCTGCTTGAAAAAGAATTTGTGGAGGGAGTCTTCCAGTGTCTGCTCAGTTCAACTATTCTGAGTAATTGGAGGAAGTCGTGGCTTTCTTATCCTGACCCTTTAGAATCAGTGAACCAGCATAAATGCCAATGCACTGCTTCCAGTGGTAAAGGAAAGGATAAGGCTGAGACTTCCTTTATGCATGCAGAGAGCAGATAGGAATGCAGGAGGCTAGGGTCTCTGAGCTCACTGACTTCTGGTTTATTACCTCTCATAGGGCTGAAAGGAAAGCATTCAGGCTGTTATCTCGAGAAATCTGGCACAGTTCAGACTGGCATCAACCCATTTAGGGAAATCCTAGTGATTTCCAGAGGGGAAAAAAATGTAGAGAAAATTAAGAAGTAGGTGAGCCGTCTTTGGTGACTTTCGTGTTTTTGTTTAAAATGCCCTCACTTGCTATTTTGTAGACTTTTCCTGACGAGTCCAGAACTCTTGTTTCATCCTTCTCTATTTTCTATTCTATTCTATTCTATTATTTTGAGACAGAGTCTTTTACTCTGTCACCAGGCTGGAGTGCAGTGGCACAATCTTGGCTCACTGAAACCTCCACTTCCCAGGTTCAACTGATTTTCCTGCCTCAGCCCCCCCGAGCAGCTGGGACTACAGGCGTGTGCCCCCATGCCCAGCTAATTTTTGTATTTTTAGCAGAGACGGGATTTTACCATGTTGGCCAGGATGGTCTTGATCTCTTGATCTCATGATCCACCTACCTCAGCCTCCCAGAGTGCTGGGATTACAGGCATGAGCCACCTCGCATGGTTCCTTCTCTCTTTTCTTTCCTTCCCCTAAACATCCAACACATGTGACTGATTCTACAGTAGAAACAAGCAAAGCAGCTACATGAATATGAGGAGGAAGAGGATGATGCTACCCAGAGCTTCAGCCTTTCCAAAAAATGGTGATAAAATTTATCTGAAAAGATTGCTGGAAATGTGCTGGTTTTACTTCTGGGTAATTAATAGGTAAGGAGTTACAGGCCAAGAGAGCACCCTGTTCAAAAGTACAGAAACATATAGGTTGTTGTGGTTGGATCATATTATAGAGAATGTGTATAAAAGTCCTAAGAAATGAGACTGTCCAACCTCCTGCCTCTACTATAGAGGATAGGGTAGGCCTAACAGTAAAGTGTTTAGACAGAGAGATCCTGAGGATACGTGATGAACCGTTTGTAGGAGACAGTGCAACAGATTAAAAACAACAGTAATAAAATCTCATGTTAGATCCAAATGTGCACAGGGCCAGGAGTGAGGAATAATAACCAGAAGTCCTAGGCCTAGGAAAACACATAGGGGCAGACTCAGAGAAGAGGAGCAAGAATAAAGCAAGGGCATCCAGGATTTCCACACCTCGCTCTATCCACTTGCCATCTTCTTTCTCACTTCAGAATGGTGCACTGCTGTTGCTGCTGCCTGGAATATTCTTTCACCACCCTTCTCTACTAATTCCTATTCGTGACCTTGTTTACTGCCAATGAGACATATTCCTTAAAATCCTTTCCAAAATGAGATTTCATTATTAGGATGTTTAAGGCCTAAACTATGAAAGTGAGAAACAGCATTGAAAGGTTTTTAGGTTAGTTTAGCAGGTAGAATGGACAGAACTAGTGCCCAATTTGATATGAAAAATGCAAGGCAGAGAAGCCTACGTAATTTTGAAGTCTATTATAAGATGAAAACACAGGACACATTGTTCATAAATTATTAAGTATTTAATGAAGTATGTGGTCCTTCAGTGAATGGAGTCTCGTGTGAGTGCGTAAGTTACACGCCCATGAAGCTGGCCCTGATGAAGGGAGAGAGAGGAAATGAGGGTTATTTTCAACCTGAGTGGTTAGATGGTGGCAGATGCCCTCAGTGAACAAAAAAGTGATCTGGAAAGAGGAGCAGAGTTAGGTAAACTTTGAAATGTTGGTATTCTGGTATAAGTGGGATATTGATCACAAGAGTTCAGTGGGTAGTTGAATAGTTGCCTGTGAAGAATCTGTATTTATTTCCTTCATTATCCACTTGCTCCATCTCAGGCGCACACCCTGATTTCTAGTAGTTTTTGTATTTTGGAATGGAACAAAATTTTAAGCCAAAAGTATAATTGAGTCTGCTTAAAAGTAATAGAGAGAAGGCTTTTGTCTCTACCAGTTTATAGGGTATGCTGTCCTGAACACTGAGAAGAGAAGAATCTGGCTGTCTATTTTAGTACACTGAAAACAGTAATGGATTGCTATAGCTGTAACCTGGAGGAGACTCGAGAGAGATAATAAATCTTCCAGAGGTGTCTTATTTATTGACCATCCCACCTTAGGGAATGATATTTATTTTTACTTTATACTCCTTATTGTTGGCTCCCTTTTAGTAAGCCATTTATTTAAAAAATTGTAATGGTGTTTATTTCTGAAATTACATGGAAACTGATTATGAGTCCCACAGTATAAAACCATCCTACGCAGAGCAGGTTCCCGTCCTGATTTCCGACGTGGGCCTTTGTGAGGAAAAGGTGACTGGTGGTTAGCTATTGTGTGAAATCTATTGAAAGATGACACAGATGATGGTGCTGCCGAGTGCTCTCCCATGACTCACAGATGTAGTTGCCTAGTAACTAACCTAAAATAACATTGCTGAGGCACATCAAACCCGAGAGGCAGGGGCTGCTGTGAATCAGGACGAAGGTGCTCCAGTCAGCAGCTAACTTTTCTTCTCATTCATGGTTTCAAATTGGAAATTTTGTGGCCTTTGGTCAGTGATCCATAGAGTGAATGTGAACTGCTGGGTATATAACATCAAATTGAGTGCCTTTCTCTTTTTTCATCACTGACTGTGGTGCAGCTTTCTTTGAAAGTTTGATCTAATTGTGAAAGATGTGGAGGTCAAGCTCAAACTAAATAGAGTAATAAAACAGCTCAGTCCTCACAGCAGAATATGAGGTTATAACATTTTCCCCAGGGTTTAAAATCTGTTTGGGTTGCTTTAAAATTTTTTTAAAGTACAAAAGTAAAGCATGCTCATTACTCAAACATCACATTTAATTTAAAAGTTTTGTTGCTATATATCCTTTCAAAAACACATATTTTATAGGTGTATCGATGTGAATAAGTATGTTCATACATACATTCACAGTGTCGAATTCCCTAGAGAGGTAAAATAAAATGAACATGTAGAAAATCTCATTGGTTTCACGGGTTAGGTTTTCACTGGTGACTTTTGTCTGAATGGCTTTACTAAGTACGTGGAATGAGATCCTGATTGTAATAATGTAATGAGTAAATAGGAAGAGAACAAGCGAGTCTATCAATTGTGGACTACTCTTTTGAAGATCCTAGTTAAGAAGGGCACGTAGAGACACAAGAATAAGGAAGGCCTCTTTATCTGGGAAGGATTTTACGGTATTTATACTCTATGAGGAAGAAGTCAACAGAAAATTAAAGGGGTAATGGAAATATAGGCTAACGAGGGATGAACAAATACAAGTTAAATATTGTGGTAAAAATGTATGTTTGACTGTGAGTGTTACAATAGGTTGAACATTTTTGAAGGTATTTTTTTGCCCTTATTTTAAAAAATTAGAGAATATCATGTCAGCTCTGATGACAGAGCTTTAGAAAATCTACACAAATTCTGCTTTCTGAAATTTCTTTGCTGCAGTTTTATTGCACTCATTTTCATTAGTAACTGTCATTAGTAACTCATTTTCATTAATAACTCATTTCATTGGTAACTATCTTTATATAGAGACTCTAAGCAGAGTCTTTACTTCCTATGTCACTTATAGTACTGGGGACTAACTATGTATTTCCTCTTTGTAAAAGAGCACGGTGTGTGTGTGAGGGGGCTTCCCTCGTTCACGCTGTCTTTTCCACAATCATCTAGGGACAATTCTCTGCACTCTTTGTAAGTCTGCCTGGCTTAAGTTATATGAGTGGTAAATAAATCTACTTAAATTCTATTTGCATTTACTTTAATGGGTATAACAATAATAATAAAATATTAATTATTATAATAGTTAATAGCTATCAATGTCATATTTATTTATAAATTTTCAGCCAATACTTCAACACAGAAAATAAAAATTACCTTTAAAATATAGATCAGTTTCTGTAATTTATTTATTTTAATAATAATAATGTTATTATTTAATAATAATAATATTATTATTAAATATTAGAGTTTTGCTCTGTTGTCCAGGCTGGAGTGTGGTGGCACAGTTACAGTTTACTGCAGCCTTGATGTCCTGGGTTCAAGTGATTCTCCCATTTCAGCTTCCCAAGTAGTGAGGACCACAGGTGCATGCCATGACACCCGTCTGATTTTTGTTTATTTTTTCTAGAGAAGAGGCCTCTCTGTATTGCCCAGGATAATTTCTGTAACTTAAATGTAACATTAACTAAGTCAGAAAATATCTCGTGGAGCGCAATAACGGGCTTATGTGATAGTAATGAGATCAACCAAAGAATGAAGATATTCCAATTTCTCAAGTACCTTTTGAAAGTCCAAGTTCTTTTTATTCTACATTTACAGAAATCCTACTAAAAGAGGAAATCAGGAAATAATTTACCTATTTAACAAGTTACATCCAGAGGTCAACACAGCTGAACATGAATATATTGTTTCTTCAATTTACACTTTTATTTTCTTAATGTTTATTTTGAAAATCATTGTCAAGCTATATAAAGCTTTAGGATAATCATCTTTATCATGTATCTTTATTTTTTAAATTGATAATTTGGCTGTCATTAATGTCCTGTTAGGAATAAATTTAAATAACAACAACTGCTGAAATAAAGACATTCTGGTAGAAAGTTGTAATCACTGGGACGCTCCACCCAGGTGCCCCTTTGGGACCTAGGCACTCATTTTTAGCTGCTGGGAGTATTGGCAGCTGATGACTTACAGTTGAATTATTTTCCATGAATTTCCTTCATTGGAAGAAAACTGCTTTATCCAGGCCATAACTGTCCCCAGGGCAGCCAATATTCCAATGACTGGTCCATATAGGGGGATCTAAACTTGACCTCTCACCTTTATTATGGAAATCTTTGAAGGGCAAAACTCTCTGTAGGATTGGCCAAGGCTCTATTGCAATAGCATTATAATTCAACCTCTCCTCCTGCTAAGTTCATCCTTCATACATGTTGTTTTTCCATCCCTAGTACTTCCTGTATGAAAATCTGACAGTCTCAAAATCTCTTTCATACGACCTATGAAAGAGGGCTAAGATTCACATATATACAATCAAATTTTCTTTACCATATATGTTTGCTATAAAGATAACCCAATTTACAGTGATATTTTCCCTGAAGCAATGGAGCCTGTGAGGATAGCCAGAGCCCAGAAGATAATTCATGCCATATAAGACAATCTGTACTTTAGGGAGAGAGTTCTCTAATACTTCTACATTATTTTAAAGAAAGTAACAGAATATGATTTTAGAAAAATTATTCTTGAAACCAAGGGAAGGAGAGATTGCAGAGATACAGGGATACCTGTACAAGGGTTGTTTTAGTCCAAGTGAGAAGTGGTCAGGGCTGAAAGACTGATAATGCAGTGGGGGCTGAAAGGAGAAATATGAAGAGCCATGTAGGAATTAGATGCACAGGACTTAGCTGGTGACTGAATGTTACATGTGAGGAAGAAAGAAAAGTCAAAGGGTAATTAGAAATTTCTAGATCCTTTTGTTGTCTGAGTCAATGGTTACATCCTTCACTGGGTTGTGATAACTGAAGAAGAAATAGACTATGGGAGAAAGATAAATCAGTTTATCTTGCTGAATTTCAACAAAAAAAAAAAACTTAGGGAGAATGGAGTGATGTTGAAAAAGAGAGGAGAGTTTAATTTGACTGGTGTATTGGAAACGTGAAGGCTTCTTGATTGTTTTATTTTCATAAAAAATAAATAGCATTATTCAGACTTTCTATAATAAAATACCTATTCCATCATTTTCTCCCATTATCCTCAATCTCTGTCTCTTCACTTGCTCTCTTCAAATCAGACAACTCAGATAGAAACTTTATTTCAACATGTGTATCAATTTTTTTCTTGCATTTCTGGTCTAAGATGGATCCCCAGAAAAGCAGTGGGAAGACCTGATTATCTGGTTGCTGATATTTACATTCAATAGTAACTAATTTTATTTCCAAATAGGAACTGAGGCAGCAGGAAAATCAGGGAATACAGAAAAAGGCTTGTTGAGAGATTGACCACATTGCCTCAGTGAAAACACCATTTAGGTGTGGCCTGAATTTTCTTTGATTTATCAAGAAAAACGCTGAACAAGATTCAGTCTTTCTCTCTTTCTCTTTTTCTTTCTGCATATATGTGTGTGTTTACACACATATAACCTCACATCTATATAACTTTACTTGTATTAATTTGACAAATATGAGCAATGTGTATTTCTTCATCATTTTTCAACTTGGCATAAATTTAAAATGGATTGTGATAAAAACAATTTGGAGAAAATATCACACTTTAAGGATATATACAAGGAAAAAGACTGTAGAAAGTAGATTACTACAGGGAAGACACTTGTGTATCTGCCCCAGTAGTGCTCTGCTCAACTTCTGAAGTGCGGAGACACTTTCTTCCTCAATTTATAAAAGCAAGTAATACATGCTATCATAGCTAATTAAGTCAATTACTTTGATCTTTCTAAAATAATTTACAGCATGTGGATGCATTCCATCATACCTTTGGGGTAGGAAGCTATGAAACCATGAACTTCTTCTCTTACCACTTTTCACTAAAAGAACCATATCAATAAACAAATTAGCTTGTTCTGAATGAAATGACTGGCACTATTAACACTATTAATTCATGTGAAAACAACAACTTACGCAAAACAATTACTTTTGTCATAGAAACAGTTCTTGTAAAAGGGTCTAGACTAGTTTATCCAGAGTTTATATGTTTTTATCACCTCTGCTTTAATGTTCTGTCATTTGTGATATTTTGACTTTTTTTTCTTTCACTAAGGGACTCTGTGAATGCTGGAAGAATAGTGAAGATCATGGAACAACAAGAGAATTATCTTTTTTCTTAGGTGAAGTATATATGGTGAGTGTAATTATAAATGTGTGGCTCAAATGACCTTGCTTTTGGATGGACGCCACCTGCTCACCTGTGAGTTTTGGTTTCATGTCATGATGCCCACCTGCTGATGAATCCTAGGGTTGTATAATATAACATACTTCTACCTGCACCTACTCCTCAACTGTCCTTCTTTCCCAGGAATATGTATTTATTCAAAATGAGAAGTAACTGGGAATAACATCAAAAGAAGAGAACTCTGTTACTTGTAATTATTCATCATCTTAGCCTCTCTAGAGTTCATTATTTTAGAGAAGCATTAAAAATCCCTGGATCATGTGTCAAAAAAGAATAAATATTTCTGCCTATGGAGCACAGAAGTATTGCTTCAGCTTTAGATGAAAAAAAATGAAGTAATTCCATTCAAACTCTTTCAAAAGCTTTATAGATGACTTCTTTCAATTTTGACCTACTCCCAGGGCAAAACCCATATCCATTCTATTAAAAGTCATGAGGTTTATTTATTTATTTCTTTGGTATAAAGCAAAACAAATGTCAAAGTACAATTAGAAGTGACTTTTCAAGAGTGGGTGCTGAGTACCATTCAAAGAAACTTCTATTAGATAGAGAATCATTTCATCTGAGTCTCAGACCCTAGCCCTGGACATCTAACCAAAGGCAATTAAATTGTTTGTTGGATATATAAGGCTTAGAAGGGGATAGGTACTGGGTTGCAAATCCTAGAAAGTAAAGCTTTCTAATACATTTGGAATTTCACATCAAGTTCTAAAGTAGAGAACTGGTTCTTGAATTCAACCCATGGAAAATGTCAAAGATTTAGCTTCCTCTTATATAGTAGTAGGTGGTAAGGAGATGGATCTAGGTTGAAATGCCAGATCCCTCACTTAGTAGTTAGGTAAGTTTGCACATAAAAAACCTCTTCATGTCTTACTATTTTATTTGATGATGAGAATAATTCTATATACCTCGCATGGTAGATAGTAGAGCAAAATAATATAGGGAAAGCACCTGGTACATGGTAAGTTGTACATAAATATTCAAGAACATGTAGTATTTGGTTTTCTGTTCCTATGCTAGTTTCTTGAGGATAATGGCTTCTAGCTCCATCCATGTCCCTGCAAAGGACATAATCTTGTTCCTTTTTATATTTTCATAGCGTTCCATGGTGTATATGTTGCACATTTTCTTTGCCCACTCTATCACTGATGGGCATTTGAGTTGATTCCATGTCTTTGCTATTGTGAATAGTGCTGCAATGAGCATGCATGTATCTTTATAACAGAACAATTTATGCTCCTTTGGCTTTATGTGTAGTAATGATGGCTGGATCAAATGGTGATTCTGTCTTTACATCTTTGAGGAATTGCCACACTGCCTTCCATAATGGTTGAACTAATTTACACTCCCACCAACAGTGTATAAGTGTTCCTTTTTCTCCACAACCTCACCAGCATCTGTTACTTTTTGCCTTTTTAATAATAACCATTCTGACTGCTGTGAGATATCTCATTGTGGTTTTGATTTGCATTTCTCTAATAATCAGTGATGTTGAGTTTTTTTTCATATGATTGTTGGCTGCATGTTTTGAAAAGTGTCTAGACTATTTCCTACATATAGGTGCAGATATGTACAATCTCTCACTTCTTCTCTGTATACTTATATATTTATGTAAATATAACCATATTATAATTGCAAATATGCACCTTGCTTTTTTCCTCCTAAACAATACTTCATAATCATCTTTTTATATCAATATACATAATTTTAATGGTCACCTATTTTAAGTTTATTTTTAATAGTAGACTTAAGAAGACAAAATGTCTTGACTAAATTTTTAGAGTTTAATATTTCTACCAATTTTCAATATATTAATAATTTATATTTAAAATTACATTTTTACTATAGTAATGGTATGAGACATTTTCTACCATAACTTATCAGTGGCAAAATTGTTGTGATGTTATAGCCACTGTACATTTCATATACATGATAATAGTAGCTAATAGTTATCAAGAACAGCCTGTATTGTTTGTCAGGCGATAATACAATCTTCACGCATATTGCCACATTTAATATCCACAAGATGATAACAAAATAAGTACTGTTAATGTTTTCAATATACAAGAAAATTTTAACATCTTATGCAAGGTCAAGCAAATTGTTAAAGATCTAAATGAATCCAAAGCCAAAATGTCAAGATTATGATAAATATCGTGAAAATCTGGGCACTTCCCGACTTTATTGTGACAGAAAGTTAAGTCTGAATTCCTCTCTTTACCAAAGTTTTCAAGCATATGGTAATGAATACTTGTAGCCCTGGTTCCTCTTGGGAGAGGGAGACTTTAGTCTCTCCCTTTGAATCATCTTTCTTGGGATAGAGCAGGAAGGAGGGAGAGGGGAGTTCTTGCTAGGAAGCAAGGCCCATTTCCATTCAATTTTAAGGAGTGCTGTAGCGGCTTATGTCTCAACCAAACACATTGCAAACATTTTTGTTATTTTTACCTCTGTATGTAAATCTGCAAGGTCATTGTAAGTTTGGGAAACATTTTACTGAACTTCGAGGACCCTCTGACTTAGCAGCCAGAGCCACACTGCTTCATAGCTAGGACTCCAGGGCTTGTACCTTTTGGCTGATGTGGACTTCACTTGCACAGTGGTTATTTTTTTTTTTAAACACAATCTACTTTATCCTGGGGCTTTTTTTCCCCTATTGTCAGAATATCTCTTAGATTATTGCCTGGTCTTAGCATAAGGGCGAGGGAAGTTTTCCAGGGCAGTGGGACTGACAGCAAACATTTCTCTAGATTTCTTTGAGTTGGTTTCCTCATTCTCTAGTGACTTATTTTCATCCCTAGTTAAGGCAATCTGGGGCAATAAAAGTTCAAATGTTATTCAATGCCTAATCTTTGATTTACTGTGAGGTTTTTCTCTTGTAAATCTGAGAGCCAAAACTTCCTTAGAATAGTCAATATCCATTGCAAAAGTCTCCACAAACTTTTACACCTTCTTCAAATGGATTGAAGTTTGCATGATAGACTGCATGAGTGACTGAACCCTAAAATGGCCTAGCTGTTACCTTCTTTATTCAAAGACATTATATTCTTCACTCTCTCATCTCCCTAGAAAATCAATCAAAGTTCTCATAATTCACCTGTTCAACCAATAATAGTCACAGATTTGCCTCCTTGCATACCAAGTGTAGGTGTGATTTTCTGTAACTGTAACTAACCAGAGTGAGGAACTTCTGCCACACAGTCACAGATCTTAAGGCCTCCTACCCTGTTGATGAGTACTGCCACCTGCGGGAGAGTTAACCCATTTAGGACTCCAATTTGGCAGCTCTCTCTCATTGAACCCATTTACTTGTACTTGACCTACAACTGTCTCTCCAATTCCTCCTCTTTAACAAGGAATAAATTGGAAGATTATATTTGGCCTGGTGGGTCATACGGTTTGATCGGCATATTCATTACCAGTTCTCGTGGGCTTACCTCAAATCCGTTTATTGTCTTGAAGGTCCCTTACTTTTTCTCTTCCAGATAGCCAAGTATTTGTCAGCTTCACATCCTTTTTAATACAACTACTAAGAAATGTAAAGTGTTTGGACGAACGGAGGCAAGATGGTGCACTTCCAGGTTCTTCATCAGCAACTTTACCCGCGCGCGAAAATGCAGCCGGCGACCCGGGAAGGTGCAGACCAACTGGGCATGCACCAGGTGACGTCAATCCAAAGAGACCAAGATTTACCTGGTCGCACCTGCGGAACGCCCCCCGACACGCCGGTGCCCTGCCTATTGCCCTCCCACTCCTAGAAAAGCCGCTCTCCGCCAGTGAGCCACGCGGCCTTCTCACAGCCCCACTCCTGTCAGGATGTCAGGACTGTGGGAACTCCCTCCGAGAGCCCCACCGGGGGACTCTGCCGGCCTCCTTTGCCGGAGGCCGACAGACTTCTCCCTACCCACCTTCTTTCCCTGAAGCTAGGTGACCAAAATAAACTTGCAGTTTTGCTCCTACACTTGCCTACCCGCTGGTTCTTTTGCGCCCGCTCTGGTGGTCTTAGAAAAACAAATCATAAAGGATCTGAGATTTTCTTCTGCTTCCAAGATAAATTAGCCTACCCGTGGATGCTGCCAGAAAACATGAGATGCTTGTGTCAGACACAAAAATCTTTATTTCTCTCAACAATAACAATAGTCAACATATCAGCATTTTCTTGTTGCAGTCCCCTGGTGATACGAAGAGGAATAGACGATATCTGCTTACACAGTGGTTTGAGGCATAAGAGCTTAGGGAATCCAAATGATTTTTGAGTTTTGAGAACCAAAATCATTTATGGCAGCAAACCTGCCTGCCTTTTGCTCCATAGGAGACATGAACATTATTACCCTAGATAGTGAGTGTCTCTGACTTTTGCTCCAGCGGAAACACTATGTCTATTTTCTGAGGGTGTTGACTATACAAACGTTTGTCGAAAAGTAAAAATATAGTCTAGAAAAAAAAAGACAGTAAGTACCTCTACTCGCAAAACATTTATCTACAGAAATGCAAGAGAAAGATGAAAAATGGCCTCTTAACAGGGTCAGGTTAGCTGAACAGTTTGCTCAGGTAGAAATTTTGGATTATTTTATCTACCTGCAGTGCTTTTCGAATTTAAAGTTTCATACAAATCAAATGAGGATCTTGTTTGAACGCCGATTCTGACAATATGTTGAGTTTGAGGCCAAGGATTCTGCCTTTTCAAGAAGCTCTCAGGTGATCCTACTGGTTTATGGACAAAATTTTAAGTTGAAAGATTATAATATGCACCAAGGTTCTGACATTTCAATCTCATAAACTATAGGCCACCACTGAGCCAAGGCTTCAATTAGCTAACCTTGTAGACTTTTAACACATTAAATCCTGACCCCTAGGTATTCCCACTGTTATCAAGCTTTTTATTTTATCTTGCTTTGGGCAGCTACCTCTTTTAGCATCCAATCCTACCCACATACATTGCATACTCCTGCCTATACAGATTCATGAAGTCTCATATCTTTTTCTTAACATAGGTTATCTCTTCCGGGGTCAAGCTTTGTATTTTTGTGGCTGGGCTATTTAGGAATCTGATTTTCATTATGGCTCTGGAGGCCTTGGGTCAATTATCTTAAATGAAAACATTGAGTGATTTTTATTTCAGAAAATGCTGACTTCATCCCAAAGTGAGGGTAGTATATATATGTTCATTCACAAGGGAGCTTCAAGATGATTTAAAGATAATTTAAATTTAAAGTTGATTAAATTTCAAGATGATTTAAAATTTCAAACTTTAAGTCTTATCTGTGTCTACCCACATGTTTGTATTTATGTCTTAGCATCTCATTTATTTCCTGCCAGTGCCCTTAGCTGGTTGAATTGAACATTTAATTGACATTGCAACTGTAACCATTATAATCAGGCATTGGACTTGGTTCTCAGGCATGTCAGCTTCCCAACTATAGGAAATAAAGGGCTCTTCAAGGCTCCTGAAGAAGCTTTCCAATTGTCTACTTTCATTCTCGTTTGGACAGTCAGACCTCTCAAGCTCTCTGTTACCTCTTACACATTTTCCAGGAGTTCAAAAGTTAGATCATGACATCATCATTGGCATCTTTGTAATCAATATTTTGGTTATTGTTGTTGCAATAGCAACTCAGTGCCACAGATATTTGATTTCATTACTTCTTGCATTCACTCTGCACTTCATTCCAAAAGTTATGGATTGAATGTGCTCCCCCACCACCCCTGTTTCATATATTGAAGTCCTAAGTGTACTGGCAGATAGGGCCTGTGACTGTGCTTAGAGATAGATCCTGTGAGTCAGTGATTAAGGTTAAATGAGTCTATAAAGACCCTAATCCATAGGTCTAATGTCCTTATAAGAAAAGAAAGAGAAACCAGAGTTCTCTCTTTTTCTGTGCATACCACCAAGGGAAGGTCATGCGAGCACACAGTGAGAAGGTGGCCATCTGCAAACCAGGAAGAGAGCTTCACCAGAAACTGACCATGCTGGCATCTTGGTCTTGGACTTCCAAGTCTCAAGAACTGTAAGAAAATTAATTTCTATTTTTTAAGCCACCCAGCTTGTGGTATTTTATTATGGAAGCCTAAGCAGACCAAGACATAAAGACACAACTAGTGGTAATTTGAATTATTATCATACTACCACCTGCCATGGATTATTCATTACTCATTTCCTTCTACCAGAAAGAATATCCCTTCACGCCTTGCACATACAAGCAACTCAATCCCAGAATTGCATTTTGACGCTCTTTCCTGAGGCGGTGATGGTTCTAATTATTCTATCAGTTAGCGCTGTAAAAGACAATCAGATGTTAAACTCAAATTAGGTAATTTGAGAAGAGTTTGATAAAGAGTCTATTTAGTGTCATCTTCACAGGGCATTTGAGAATTCACAAAAGATGGTTCATGTCTGAAGCAATTAGAAAACAGAATGGTTATTGGAATCTGAAAACTGGGAGTTCCAAGTGGATAGAGCTGTGTAACAGGACCTGAGCCCTTAGGCAAGTGACTCAGCCAGGCCATGCCAACTCTGCTGGGAGAGTCAAGGTATTTCACTTTTTTCCCTCCCTCAAATCTCATTATCGCTTGTTTGTAAATCTTTTTTATCTGCCCAAAACAACTGGCTGCACATTGATTATATTGGAACCCTTCTTTTATTCCAGGGATGGACACGTATTTCAAATATGTAATTGCCTTTTTTGCTTATAGTTTTTGTCCCAATATAACCATTTATGAGCTTTCATATACCTTAAATTTCAGTTTGGATCTCAACTATGATAAATTACCTGATAGAACTTTAGTATGATCCCTGTGTTGTGGATATATGTTTTCTGGTGGAAGGACAAGAGTGGAAGCAAAAGGACAAAGGGGATCAACTGGGTAGAATAACTTTTTTTGATTCCTCCAGGCCGCCTTCCACCTTTCTCCATCCTACTTTCTACTCTGATAGGCAGACTTATATGGAAAGAAGGAAGAGGGTATTACTGCGGTCTTTACACCCCTGATTTCCTTTCTGCTGGGTTGCTATAGCCTGACTTCCATTCTGGACAGAAGATCAGAGCTTTCGGTGAACCAATCCTTTTCACACAGAGCTCTCTGCTTCTGGAATTAGCTAACTGCCCCTTCATATCCAGGGTAGATAATCATACCCCAATTTTTATTAGTCCTGCATTACTCTTTCTTTTATGTTTTTCTATACCCTTGCCACACTTTGGTAAATAGTTCCTTTATCAAATTATCTCTGATTGTCCAATTTGAGTGTGCCATCTGTTTCCTGTTAGGGCTCTGAGGATACATCCTCTGTGCTGTATTGGCTTCCTGGTTCATTTGGTTCTCTCAGCAGCTCTGAGAAATATGTTATTATAACACTTTAAAGGTAAGGATACAAAGGTTTTAAAAGCATGGCATGTTTTGTACCAGCTTCTTCTGAATTATTATTTTAACAAGTTGAAATTACATAGCACAGATTACGATTTTTAATCTTATTTTTTCTTTGCTTATGTCCTGAAGTTTTCTTTATAATTATAACTTCAAGGGCTACATAAAAATTCATTCTGGGGGAGAGACGTAATTTACCAAACTGATTCTCTTACGCTAAAGATTTGGGTCATTTATCTTTTTCACTATTCTGGTGATGAACATTTTTTGGGGGGTAGCACTATCTAAACTTATTTCCTCATTCATATATACATGTATATGTGTATATATATTCAATTCTGAATATTCAAAATCACAGTGTCTATAAGTTCTATTGCAAAGGGAGTTTCTGACTTTTTTGCCTCAAATGTTTCTTTTTAAACTCTGCTGAAAATATAGGGACAATATTACTGATTCCACACAATGAGTTTGTTTCTAGAATAAATTTCCTGGAGCTGACTCTTGTTAGTTTATTTTGAGCAGATTAGCAAGAGTGCTAATAACAAGGTCTAATATTTAAACAGTGCTACAGAGCTTACAAAGCAAACCTTATATGGCCAACTAAACTGGCCTGTGTGCTATGCTACACGTAAGCATGCAAACAATAGCAAATACCCATGTGGGCCACATCTAATTCCAGAGTTTCCAATTTACTAATTCATGCTAGTTTCATTTCCCCATTTTACAGATGAGAACATTGTATCTTAAAGAAAATAAAAGGGCACAGCCATAGAATTAAGCTGATAACTTTGGTTTCTCAATTGTTGATGCAAAGATTCTTGCTCCTTTTTCTAAGTCAAGCCAATGGCATATCAATGGCCGTTGATGGGAATGTGCTTTTTCTTAAAGTATCTTAGTGCTTGTCAAGTCTCCAGAAGATCATTAAGAATAATATCTTGTTCATTAAAAATTATTTACAGACCATCCCAAGGGAAACACTTGAAACTAACACTTCCACAGGGAATGTACTCCAAAAATCCTAGCAGTACATTGCTGGCCTCCTAATTAGCAGGTTAGGACAGCTCTGTGCGTCTCTTGGGGGACTCATAAAAGATTACAATTAATTGGGAAAGTCAGTCCATAAAGTACATTCTATAAGGAGAGTTCAAACAGAATAGCTGTCTTTTTTATGCTTCTTTAGTTAATGCTAACTAAGTGCCATCAAAGTTAGAAAACTTTTTTATTGAACTTTAATTCCTTATACAGATTCTTGTTCAGTGTTCTCATTTTTAGGAGAGCGGAAGGGAAATCAAAGTTTCAGTGAATTGACAGATCCTGGATGACCTATGTCAAAAGATTTGGTGAATCCCCCCTTTTCCCTCAGAATCCCCAGTTTCAGTTACTGTGAAGGGCAAAACCACAGATAAAAGAAAGAGTCGTGACATGATGAATAAAGATGGAAAAGGACAGTTATGATGAGTAATATTGTGAACCTTATTTTATGCCCAGTATTCATTTCTTCATATCTCTGCTTCCTCACTTGTTTCTGCTCTTCTCACCTACATATATACTCACGTGTCCTTTCTTCCAGTAAAAAAAAAATCTTAAAATGCATTTCTTACTTAAACTATTATTTTTCTCCCATCTTGATATTGCCAAATTCTTGAAACAATAATATAATCCAATGTTTCTCAGATTTTGAAGTGCATTTGGATCATCAGGGAATCTTGTTAAATTGCAGATCCTGACTACATATGTAAAAGATGGATCTGAATTTTCACATTTTTATCAGGCTCCCAGGTGACATTGATGCTGCTGGTCCATGGTATAATGAGCATAGAAAAATTTAAGTTATTATTGATAAAACTCTCACAATGTACTATGGACTGAATGTGTACCTATAAAATTCAAATTTTGAAGATTTAATACCCTACATAATAGGATTTGGAAGTGAGGTCTTTGGCAGGTAATTAGGGTTAGGTTAGGTTATGAAGGTGGGACCCTCATGATGGCGTTAATGCCTTTATAAAGAGAAAAAGAAACATGAGATAGATCTCTCTTCTTCTTCTTGTGAGAATACAGCAAGAAAGAGCCTATCTGTAAACCAGGAAGAGGGCTTTCACCTTACGCGGAATCAATGGGCACCTTGAACTTATACCTCCCAGCTTTTAGAATCGTAAGAAATAAATTGTTGTTTAAGCCTGCCCAATTCCCTCTTCCCCCACTCCAAGATATAGTGATTTTTTTTTTTTTAAATATATAGCGGTCCTAACTGACTAAATTACCGCCTAATCTTTCCCATTTTCTCTTCACTTTTCAGCTCTTTGCATCAGGTGTCCTCTTTACCAGTCTTTTGAACATAGCAATGACCTTTGCATTACCAGCTTTTCATGATCCTTAACCTAACTCCTTGATCACTCAGCTCATGATCCTGATTAACGTTCTTCTTGTCTTAAAACTATTTTCTTTGTTTACTTCTGTGCCTGTATATTATTCTAGTATACCTTTCTTTCCTTCTTTTCTGAAATTCTTCAGAGTCTCTCTTCTTCCTTCTACTGGCCCAATGAGTGTAATTCCCAGACTATGTCATTCATTCTCTTTTCTTTGCTCATTGAACTTCTTTATTATCTCATTTATCCTTAATTCTTCTCTATCCTCAATATTTCAAATTCTATAACTCTAATCTTTACTTCTGATTTTAATTAATACTCCCAAATTGTGAATCTTATCCTGAAATTCTCATTTGAATATACTGATGGTTCTTTAAGCAGAATATATTCCCAATAACCTAATCTTTGGATATTCAAAGAACATATCCCTCATATGCCTGTCTCCAAGTCTTTTGTCATAATTAGTCTGGGCTTAAGATAAACTATACCCAATTTTAAAATAAATTTTTAATTTTAGAATAGTCTTAAGTAGACATACAAAATTATTGCAAAGAGAGTACAAGAATTCTCATATCCCACACAGTCAACTTCCCCTATTATTAATCTTAGTAATATGGTCCATCTGTCACAAGTAATGAACAAATACTGAGGCAAAATCTTTAACTGAACTCTATACTATAGTCAGATTTCCTCAGTTTTTCACAAATGTCCTTTTTCTATTTCAGGATACAATCCAGGTTACCACATTACTTTCGTTAGTCACATCTCCTTAGGCTCATCTTGATTGTGACAGCTTGCCAGGCGTTTTTTGTTTTTAATGATCTTGACAGTTTTGAGGGGTAATAGGTATTTTGCAGTCTGTCCCTCACTTGGGAATTTTCCAATTTTTTTTCTCATAGTTAGAGTGCATGTTTTTGAGAGAAAGACCACAGAGGGAAAGTGCCACTCTGATTCCGGCATGTCATGGGTACTGTTGATAAAAACATTAACTACCTGGCAAAGATAACTTGCCAGTTTCTCTACTGAAAAGTTACTACATCCTTTTCCTTCTCAATACTGTCCTTTCTGGATGAAAGTCACTATGCGCAATCCAGACTTAAGAGTAGGGACTTGTGTCCTCTACTTAAGGATGAAATATCTACATAAATTATATGCAATTTTTTCTCATGAGAGATTTAAAGTGCCTTTGTTGTGAATGAGAAGAGAGTAAGCTTCATCTATACCTGACTTACATTAGAGGCATATCAACATTTAAGGATTATTTATCTCATGTTATTAATGTTCTGCTATGACAGAAAAAGTGAAAAGTGAGCACCTAGATATCTTGCTGTGATTGTGACATGGATTATCTCAAGCAGCAGTATTTTTCACAACTGCTGGAGGAAATTGAGATAAGGATAGCTACTGAGTTTTTATGGGCACTCTATTTTACTCTCAGATGGTACCAACTTTACACAACATAAAATTGCTTCTATTTAAGCAGCTATACTTTAGTGTTTACGTTGAGAAAAGGACCAATAAGACATTTGTGCAGTTTTCTTTAAATATTTACTTTCTAGCCATGGTTGACCATGTCTCTGGAGGAATATGTATCATATGGATCATAGCATATGATGCCAATCACACTTCCTACTTCAAAAAAAGAGTGTGTAACAAAAGGCATGACTCTCCTTCGTGGCTCTGACTGGCTTTCTATGGGGTTACATCATTTGTATTGTACCAAAATGTCATATGGGTCATTTTAGGAAAAACTTGAGGAAACAATACTGTATCTTAGATATAGGCACAGCATTTATTTATGTCTTTATTTTTATCATATAAATGCCAATTTCATTTTTCGTTTTTTTTTAAATTATACTTTAAGTTCTAGGGTACATGTGCACAACATGCAGTTTTGTTACATATGTATACATGTGTCATGTTGGTGTGCTGCACCCATTAACTCGTCATTTACATTAAGTATGTTTCCTAATGCTAACCCTCCCTCCTACTCCCTCCCCACAATAGGACCCAGTGTATGATATTCCCCTTCCTGTGTCCAAGTGATCTCATTGTTCAATTCCCAACTATCAGTGAGAACATGCGGTGTTTGGTTTTCTGTTCTCGTGATAGTTTGCTGAGAATGATGGTTTCCATCTGCATCCATGTCCCTGCAAAGGACACAAACTTGTCCTTTTTTTATGGCTGCATAGTATTCCATGGTGTGTATATACCACATTTTCTTAATGCAATCTGTCACTCTTGGATATTTGGGTTGATTCCAAGTCTTTGCTATTGTGAATAGTACCGCAATAAACATATGTGTGCATGTGTCTTCATAGCAGCATGACTTATAATCCTTTGGGTATATACCCAGTAATGGGATGGCTGGATCAAATGGTATTTCTAGTTTTAGATCCTTGAGGAATTGCCACACTGTTTTCCACAATGGTTGAACTAGTTTACAGTCCCACCAACAGTGTAAAAGTGTTCTTATTTCTCCACATCCTCTCCAACATCTGTTGTT
>NW_012115533.1:1325558-1325826 GCF_000951035.1 Colobus angolensis palliatus
CATCTTCAAACAGGGGCAATTTGACTTCCTCTTTTCCTATTTGAATACCCTGTATTTCTTTCTCTTGCCTGATTGCCCTAGCAAGAACTTCCACCTAGGAGTGGTGAGAGAGGGCATCCCTGTTTTGTGCCAGTTTTTAAAGGGAATGCTTCCCGTTTTTGCCCATTCAGTATGATATTAGCTGTGGGTTTGTCATAAATAGCTCTTATGATTTTGAGATACGTTCCATCAATACTGAATTTATTGAGAGTTTTTAGCATGAAGGGCT
>NW_012115533.1:1326763-1327045 GCF_000951035.1 Colobus angolensis palliatus
AGTGTAAGTGTCCAGGAAATTATCCATTTCTTCTAGATTTTCCAGTTTATTTGTGTAGAGTTGTTTATAGTATCCTCTGATGGTAGTTTGTATTTCTGTGGGGTTGGTGGTGATATCATCTTTATCATATTTTATTGCATCTATTTTATTCTTCTCTCTTTTCTTCTTTATTAGTCTTGCCAGTGGTCTATCAATTTTGTTGATCTTTTCAAAAAACCAACTCCTGGATTCATTGATTTTTTGGAAGGCTTTTTGTGTCTCTATCTCCTTCAGTTCTGCTCT
>NW_012115533.1:1327355-1348797 GCF_000951035.1 Colobus angolensis palliatus
GTGCTCCTGTATTGGGTGCATATATATTTAGGATAGTTAGCTCTTCCTGATGAATTGATTCCTTTACCATTATGTAATGGGCTTCTTTGTCTCTTTTGATCTTTGATGATTTAAACTCTGTTTTATCAGAGAGTAGGATTGTAACACCTGCTTTTTTTTTATTTTCCATTTGCTTGGTAGATCTTCCTCCATCCCTTTATTTTGAGCCTATGTGTGTCTCTGCATGAGGCACAGCATTTATAAAAAAAAAAAAAAAAAAAAAAAGAAAAAAAAAAAGGTTGTGGGTCAGCTGGTCAGTAGAGGGAATGTAGGTACAGAAACTTTGACTCAACTATTTTAATTTCTATACAAGATAGTGCCTCACAGTCTCACAGAAATTCCCCCAATAAACAGTTTTTGAAATGTTCCATTTTGAAGGGGGAATGGTGATTTCATTGCCATCGCAAAATACAGAATTATAACATCTGCTTCACAATGTAGCTTATATCTCTTTTTGACAGTTCTAAAACATCTCTAAATATAAATTATTTTTCCCCTTCAGATGCCATACTTGTGACTAAGATCAGTAGAGACAAGATTTCATAAATTTTAAGAATAACTTTTTCTTCCTCTCTTCCTCCTTTCCTTCCTTCTCCATGAAAAGAATAAAGTCGAAAACAACAAGGCTCTTAGTCTCGTCGTAAGCTGAGCATTGACAACAATCTTTTAAATCAGTCACTCTTCTTGGTCTTTACAATATATAATTGCTTTCCATAAAATATTCCGATGACTCCTTACCTTTTTTATCATAAAAAATTATTTGGGGTGGGGTAAAACTTCACTGACAGATATAAACGGGATAGAAACACTTTGTCATCTCCCAGGATTCTGAAGCACTTTTCACTTGAAATGCATTTTGTCTTTTTGCACCTAGACAAAAACTGTCTGCCTTTAAAATTGAGTGTTTCACCTCCATGTAGCATTTTGTGGTTTTAATTCATATAACTAACATTTTCCTTTTTCTTTCTTTGTAGAGCCCACACAGTTAACCTCAGTCTTTTGTGACATTTATGCATTTATTCAATTCAGAATTATTGCTGAGTATTTACTATTTGTTGGGAATCACTTTAGGAAGTAGTGAACAAAAAGTCATAGTTTCTGCAGCTTATGTGAGCTCAAGTGTCTGTTTGTGTATTATCTCCATTTATGTTGCACATTTCAAATGACAAGGGTCATGTTTTGCAGTTTTGCTGTATCCCTTTTAGTCCCTAAGCAGTACAGATCCATAAAAATATTAAATGTTTCAAAGCTATGTTATAAAAATATTGAACAAGTATTTTTGGATTTTCCTTGAAACAAGTATGTAAGAAACATAAATATGGTTAAAGAATACATTCATATGTTTAAATAGAAATATTATAAATAATTCATAAACCAGTCTTTTATTATCCTTAAGCATTCCCAAATTATTTTAGTGCTAATAAAGAAAAATGTTTTATGTATTGCACATTTTTATTAATTTTTTAAAATGGTTACTGCCATCTTGGATTAAAGGCCTAAGGAAAATGTTAAAGGTATAGGCACTGGAATGAATTAAAAGACTTGTTGAACTGAATGTCTGTGTCCACCCAAAACTCATATTTTGAAGCCCTCATCCCCAATGTGATGGTGTTTGGAGGTGGAACCTTTGGGAAGTGATTAGGTTTAGATGAGATTGTGAGGGTGGGGCCCAGTGATGAGATTAGTGTCCCTTATTAGAACAGAGACACCAGAGTGTGCGTGTTTTTTTTCCTCTCTCTCAGTTTCTCTCTCTGCATCTCTCTCTGTCTCTTTTTCTTTCACTGCCATGTGCGGACACAGTGAGAAAGTGACCATCTGTGTCAGAAAGAGAGCCCTCAGGAACTAAATCTGTCAGCATCTTGATCTTAGACTTCCCAGCCTCCAGAACTAAGAAATACATGTCTGCTGTTTAAACACACACACATACACAGACATATACCTACACATACACATGTGAGCTCTTGGTTCACGAAGAGAGTGGTGGAGCTGAGTAGAAAAAAATTAAGGTAGAAAAAAATGACAGTTAAGTGATATACGATTACAAAACAGTAAAAATAAACTAAAGAAAATCGTGTGATTAATTATTTATATCGATGTTATTAATTTCTTCTTAAACACTCAGTTGATAAACACATCCTTCAGAAAAATCCTGGATAGGAATACCTTGAAGAAATCTAAGATCTCAAAATTTGAATGAGAACTGAAATTCTGATATTTTCTCAACAACAAAGATGAAAAAAAAATTGGCCAAAGTCATTTTTTAAATTAAAAATGTTTAGTTGGTACATAATATTAATGTTTGTACATCTTTATGAGGTACACATGACAGTCTTAAAAATATAATGTTAACTAAATGTTCTTTTAAAATGTTGGACAATTCTCTTGAAGTTATTTTTCTTTTAAGCAGAAGTAGTGAGACAAAGAATGAAGGGAATGTATTTAGAATTTATGGATATCTTAACTTTTCCTTCATAATTAACACAAGCACAGATATATATCAAAGAATGATGGCAATAAAAGGGAACTTGTAGCAGCAATCATAGCAAAAGACAAACAGAGGTGGTGAATCACAGCTGGGTTATAAACCCATCTCAGTTTTTAAGTCCATTTCTAATTTCCTTGATAGGCTTCTAGAGAATATATTCCAGGAAACAGCTTCAGGTATGCTACCCCAAACTTCAGAACTGAAGTTTTGGTGTTGAATCGCTGTTAGGATCCATGGAAGTTGACTTACTTATCATCTTCCTGACAAGTACTATAAAGCCAGGCCAGGAATGTGTGAACAGAAGATAAGTAGAATCAGATATCATGGATGAGAAGATTCAGTTTACAGAGCAATGAGGAGAGATGAGTTTTACTGTCCTTCCTGGAACATATGGTATATAATCACTCTCCAGCGATCCACAAAACTGTAGTGACAACACAACACCAATATTAATCATTTATTTTTTTCATCTGAGTAAAATATAAGGTGCTTTGATATAAATGTGAATACCACGTTTTTCCTGGGTATAGGCAGAAATACATTTTTAAAGAAGAAAACTGGTATCCCTTATTATTGAAAGATTGCTTAAGGTCATTTAGCTAGTAAATGGAAAAGCTGAGACTTGAACCAAAGTTACCAGTCCTTCATCTAGCGTCTTATATGTTAATTGCCATCACGACCCAAGCCTGATCTATTTTCCAGACTTCATAAAATATAGACTCTATTTTATCATAATCATGGCCCCTCAAATTCCATAAATTATTACAAAACAAATCAATCTTAAGCAAACATATACATAAATTAATGATTTTTAACTTGTGATCCTATATTTTGAAGTTTTTTAAAAAGTCAACATTACTTATACATAATTTATACATTTGCTTTAAAGCCTCTGACTGCTGAATGGACATGTCAAGTAGATATAAAGGATCATTAGAACCTAAATTATGTATCTCGAAAAATATATTTAAGTAAAAATAGGTTCTACATCCTTATTTGTATAAGTAATATAAAATATTATATAATGAATGAGATTTTTAGATTTTTTAAGAATGAAGTTCTCATTTATGTCTGTGACTGTAGCTGTTTGTCCAATAAATGGCAGGTATTGCGATTACAATTATATAATGGAATGCAAACTTATACGTTGTCCTTACACAAATGACAAGATTCTTTGCTGATCTAAATCAGTGAATACAGTTGAATACAGTTCATTTATCTTAAACTTGCTCCTAATTGTTCAAACCCAAGACAGGCAACTTAGTAGTGATATAGTATTATTAATATAAGTGAACCTGATGACTTATGGTTTGTGCATGAAATAAGCAACTTCGGCCATTACAAAAAAAAGTTTACTGAAAGCTCCCCAAAGCAACTGGTATGTAAACCTTTAAAATGTTAGAAGAGTTCAGGAAACCAAAGTTGGTATTTTTATGGAATGTTTAATGCCAGACATAAATATTTTAGAACTGAGCTGCTCAGTCATCTGAAGTTTATGACTTGGTTCAAAACCATTTATCTAGTCAAAAGCTAGTCCTAAACTATAGTTTAATATTTCTGTTGTACAATTACAGCAAAAGAGTATTAGTGATTCTCAGTTTGAAGAATTCTGTATACCTAAAATAGTTAAAGAATGTAAAAATTGTTAGAGATGATTAATAAAATCCATATAAACATGTGCATCTTACTAAAGAATAATCATTTACTTTTCAGTAATCTAAGAATTATATACTTTTAAGTATTTTTCCCATGACCAAAATAAGGACCTTTGCTGAAGCCTCATGAAACAAAGAAAGATGGTAATAAATATTAATAGAGCTGTTTACATGGTTCTGTAGCTGAATTTATGCTTGCAATAATACAGGTATACTCTCCAAATTGCTGGCAAGGGGAAGAAATGGGCTTTATTAATGTCTACAATTTCAAAGTGTTGCTCCAGGTTTCACTCAGAAAATTATTGCTTAGAATCAGTGGAATGTATAAGACTGTTTTCCTTTAGTTTCTGTTCTGTCCCTTATTTCTATTACTCTTTCATTTCAAAAATTTCAAGGTTAAGCAACTAGCTCCTTTATTGTATAATACAACAAAATGAAATTACATTAAAAAGTAAAGTTTTGGCTAAGATACTGGATAATGCTAAGGTATCAATTCAATTACTGTTCTATCGTAACATGGAAGAAATCTGTAAAATGAAGTTATCTTTTTCATGTACTAGAAGAGGATAAAATGTGTTCTTTATTGGAATGAAGATGAGGACTTTGTATTATCCACTGTTGAATACCAAAGGCCCCAAACAGTATCTGGTATAAAGTAGATGCTTAAGGAAATCTTTTGAATAAATTAAGGAATACTTATAATAAACCCACTAGAATCTATGTTTACAGCAGGCAGAAGTAAAAGACTGTAACATTTGCTTTACATTTCCCCAAGAGAGTGTGCCAGTGCACCAAACTCAAAATGTCTAAAATCAAACTTACTATTTTCTTCCACAATAGCTTCATTAATGTTAATTCCCTATTCTGATCAATACTACCATATATTTCCTGACACTCTGGATAAAATCTCAGTTATATTCAACTCCATATCATTATTTTAGCCCCTTTAAAGGGAAATGTGGGTCTATTCTCACTTTTCAATATTTTTTCATTTGCTACATACCTTCTAATTCCACTACCACTGTTACAATTTGCATATTTAGGTTATCTATTTATTTCTTTAGGTATTTAGGTTGGATATTTTCAACAAGAGTAAGAGTCTCTTATCTGTTCTCCATGCCTTCAATTTCTGTCCTTTTAATATCACCCTGAGTAGGAGTAGTCAGTTGCATCAGTTCAGATTAGGTTATGCTGAACGCATAGGGACAAGGAAATGAGCATACAAAAGCATGCAAATATAAAAATAAAGGTTTTTTAAAAAAATTCTTGAACATATAAGGGATACAGAAGTAGGGTATACTGGGATGGTTTGGCAGTCTCATGCCTATAGAGAACTAGATTCCTTCCATTTTGTTGTTCTACTATCCCTCATGAGCAAACTGATGACCCAAGAGGCTGCTTGAACTATACCCAACATGTTTACATTAATGGTTAACAGTGTGTCATTTAACATGTTAGGAAAATGTAAGTGTACCTCTTGAAAGGATATTTTCCATAAATCATACACAGTATTTCTGCTTAACATCATTGGCCAGAACACAAGCATGTGGCCACACATAGTTCCACAGAAAGCTGGGACATGTAGAATGCCCAGGAGGAAATGGTTACTATGATAAGTTACATTATCTGCCAAATGTAATGTTTTACAAATACTGTCATCTTTAACCCTCACAAAATGCCCTCTAAAAGTGATGCTAATACTCTCATATTTAGATGCTAAAACAAACATCCTTGGAGAGGGTAAGCAATTCTACCACTTCATTCTCTTCAGCCAACATTTGGTGCTTTTTACCACTCTATCTCTTTTTGCACTACCATGCTGCTCCTTTCTGGCAGGGACTGCCTCTCAAGCTTTTTAGATGCTCAACAAAAGCTTCATGTACGGATGCATCATTGGTCAAGATTGCAAGGTAAGTATAATTGCAGCTGAGAACTTCATAGTTCTAGCTAAGCATCAAGTTAATAACTAGTTGTCAGAATAATTTGCCTCTTCACACACACATCATTATTAGGAAAGGAAAGCCTTTAATATCACAAATTTCTTATGGCTAAATTAGAAACCAAAAGATTTAGGATACAAGAGAATAAAGAGGAAGAAAGAGTTGGTAGTTTAAAACTTATTTTTATTTGTAAATGTCAAAAAAGTTAATTATTCCACCTATTTTCTTTGTGTTTGATAAATTTAATAAACTAAGCTTTTAAGAAAAGGGTAGGCCGGGCGCGGTGGCTCAAGCCTGTAATCCCAGCACTTTGGGAGGCCGAGACGGGCGGATCACGAGGTCAGGAGATCGAGACCATCCTGGCTAACACGGTGAAACCCCGTCTCTACTAAAAATACAAAAACTAGCCTGGCGAGGTGGCGGGCGCCTGTAGTCCCAGCTACTCGGGAGGCTGAGGCAGGAGAATGGCGTAAACCCAGGAGGCGGAGCTTGCAGTGAGCTGAGATCCGGCCACTGCACTCCAGTCCGGGCGACAGAGCAAGACTCCGCCTCAAAAAAAAAGAAAAGGGTAAATATTGCTAACGAAAACATATGAATAGGGCCAAAGTATTCAAAATTGAAGAAGAATTAACTGAGGAAGAATCACTGAACAAATTTCATGGTTTTGATACATTAGTTACGGGGAGTAATAAGAACACTGGCATTCCTGTTTCATCACTTAATTACAATATTGTTAAAAACTTGGAAGAAAGGATATTTAGTTGTTGCAAAAGTCATACGTATAAACTACATTTAGTTGAGAATTGTTTGGTTTCCTACACTGTCTACCCCCATCTCCAAGTATGTATTAGCCTATATTTTTGTTATTAATTTATAGAATTCACTAGTTCAAGAGACTTTTTATCTAACTTATTAGATTTACTCTGTTTTATTTCTCAGTCCATACTCTAGGTGCTGCAGAATGCCACTTTGTTCATCCAAAATAGAGATTTTTATCTTCATCACTAATGAGCTACTCACTTTTCGTGTCCAGAAGGAGTAATGCATTACTGATTTACAGCCATATTTTTTCTACATAAAGAGGATAGATAATTGGTAACACTTAAGAACACAGGTAATTAAACAGCATGACTGAATACCTAAGTTTCTTAATTTACCAGCAATCACTAATGTATAGCACTGCTTTAATTGATATATTTTAAAATTATAAAATTATGACATTTAGAGTAATTGTTTCTGGGTTTTGGTGATTATTCATACTCCTTTGTATTTAACTTTATGTTTAATTGACAGTAAAATAGTTTGCTCTTCCTAATCAGATAATCAACTTATATTTGTGTATTTTATTAACTTATTAATTTACTTCAACAATTTGCTCAATAACTATTGGTGAAGGAAAAGTTCTATCTTATTTTGGGCTTTTATTTTATTTATTTTTTTGGAGACAGGAGCTGATTCTGTCACCCAGGCTGGAGTACAGTGGCATGACCACAGCTCACTGCAGCCTCCCCACTCCCCAGCCCAAGCAATCCTCCCACCTCAGCCTTCTGAATAGCTGGGACCACAGGCACATGCCACCACACCCCCTGATTTTTATTTTTTTTTCTTAAAGACAGGGGTCTCTCTATGTTGCAGAGGCTTGTCTTGAATTTCTGAGCTCAAAGGATCCTCCTGCCTCAGTCTCCCAAAGTGCTAGTATTACGGGTGTGAGCCACTGCACCTACCTTATTTTGCACCTATTTTAAGCCACCATTTTAAATGGTTTTAGAAAGTGAAAAAGACAAATTTCCTGCCCATAGCTGAGATGTTGGGAGAAGATATAGGACTAATTGAGTATGCACATAGAAGTAAGCAGAATAAGAGGTACTTAGATAACATGCTAGGGAATCACAGAAGTGAGTCATTAACTTCTTTGATAGTTCCTAAAACTGTTTCATCAAACAGATAAAATTTGAATTGGTATTTAGAATGAGTAAATGTTTTTCAGATGGAGGATTTGGTAATAGCATCCTATTTAGAGAGTGCTTAAAGTGAGCCCATGATGCATCAGATACTTAGGGGCAAGGTCAAATACAGCCAGAGTACAGGATGTGTGACAGTATAGCAGGCTTTATCTAGACTCTAAAATAACTCCCATTACATCACATCTTGTGAAGCACATTAGATTTTGGAATAACCAAATACTTAAATGTCAAACACGCTGCCATCCAATGCTGTGACAATTTTGGAAAATGTTCTGATTCTTTTCCAATGGCCCTACAACGGCTTTTCCACAGCCATTATTCTTGATAACCATTGTCCTGTCTGGTTCTCCTACTATTGTCACCACAACTGATGCCCAAATTCTGTGTCCAAGTTTCAAGTCCCAGATTTCAGATTAGGAAATACATTCGCCTTTTCATTAATTCAGCTCTTTTGAACAAATAGTTGGATCTCTAAATAGTTGGCGAAATCCCCTAAAAATTTAATTAATTATTTCTAATGCAACATGAATATATAACTTAAAGTGAATTTGCCATAGTAGCCAATACTAAAATCAAAATTACTTGTTCAAATTGACTCAAATAGGTGTCCCAAATGGGATACGTCCATTTGATCTCAAGTGTTTTCCTTGCATTTTCAGAATTCTATTCTCCCAGTCTCCACTGGTACATTTTTTTGCTTTTTCCAAACTTGTTATATATGCATACTGTCGTAGAAGCAAAATCATTTATTTGAACTATTTAATTTAGGTGTAATTAGCATATAAAAAGCTGTGCATATTTAATGTATACATCTCAGTGAGTTTGAGGAAATGTTTACACCTTTAAAACTATCACCACCATCAGGACCATAAACATACCTCTCACCTTCCAAAGTCCCCTCCCTCCTCGTTTATTATTATTCTGAAGCAAACCTTTTAAATTGACATTTATCTTCAGTCTTCCATCCTATTTAGCTATGTGGTATTATTCACTAAGCACATTCATAGCCCTTCTGTCTATCCATCTAATGAGAGGTAGAGTGGCATAATTTGAAATCACATAATATAGGGCTTTAATATTCTCTCTGCCACACACTTGCTTTGTGATTTTGTGCAAGTCACTTAACTCTCTAATCCTCAGTTTCTTCACCTATGAAGTGGAGATAGTGATTGTATTTTGCAAGGGTTTTGTGAGGATTTAATAAATATCAAGTTCTTATGAAAACACTGGACATCATAGACACTCAACAATGCAGCTTATTTTTGGAATTATGATTATTGCTCTGAGCTTCCTGCTTTCCTTGCAAATATCTACATAATTTTGATATTTTCCATCAGTAATCTGTTTACAACCTTAATTAAACTAAAGTCTGTCCTTTTCTTTCTATCAGCCAAGGTTGTGACAGGAAAATAGAAACCACACTGGAAATTTCAACAAGAACTTTTACAGAAGGAACTATAGAAGCATAGGTATGGAAAGCTGAAAGGGTGAAAAGAGAACATGAGGGTAATAACAGCAGGAAGCAACTGTCACCCCCAGGAAACAGGCTGTAATTCTTAGAACCTAGTCTTAGAGGAAGATTCCAGTGGAGCTTGACCTCAGACCATTGAGGAGGAGTACTGCTGGCTGATGGTGCTGTTAGAGATTATGCAGTGAGGCTAGTTCTGAGGATGGCAAAGCAGCTGAAGCCTGCAATCAACGGCTGCTATTAGCTTCATGTCTTCCTTCAATGCCTTCCATTTTCCTGGCAGAAAGCCAGCAGTCCAAAGAGAAATACAGTTTGCAGAGTTCCAGCCCAAGCCTCACAAAGCACAGCCTAGATGGGTGGGTTTAAAGCGAGAGGCAACGGGGTTAATAGCAAGTACCTACAGTCAAATGTCTGGCTACTGAGCAGGCACACACATCCTTCTACAGATACTTGAACTTCAACATAACTGCAATTACAACACTATGCTCCCGACTAAAAAGATGTAAGTCTTCTGTGGCATATGAAGATGCTTTACTACGTCTCTATAAAAGGGAGACACAAAGTTCCAAAGGTCATGGCATCCCCATGAGATTTACTAAAAGCTAATAAGTTGGATCTTGAATCATCATTAGCCCATATTCAGCCTGTATTACAGAAGCCTAGAAGTTCAGACCAGAAGAGATTTCTTTAAAGATAATTTTTAGGAGTAGCAAGTGCTCTGGGAAATGGGATGAAGTGAAAGTGAGTTCAAACAAAAAATGCTTTTCTTCTAAAACTCCAATTCAGACCTGCTTCTTGTTATTCTCGGTGCAGGACTAGAGAGTTTTGGAAGACCTTAGCATGGACACTTGTTTGGAGTTCCTGTGCCTGTGTCATATAGGCTGGTGAAACAGCTTAAAATGGCAGCCTGTAAAAAGAGGGCAGTGCTGGCAGAAGCTTAATTTCCAAAGGTTGCAGTACCAAAAATTGTAAATTTTCCTAAGGCCTGAGTCAGTTTATGGAGACTACTCAGATTGAGCCTCCTTGAAACACTTTACTGAATAAATAAATAAGTACATAGTTAAAGAGAATAAAAGGGTATTACAGGGTGAAAACGGTGGCAATAATTTATATGCAATAAATAAGATATACTTTTCGGTGATAAGAAAATGAATACAGAGATTCTGTTTCAGGAAACTTGACATATCAAATAATATAGAAAAATAAACAAAAATGCTCTTTCTACAATATATATGAGAAGCCTGAAGAAAATTTCACTACTGTCTTTTAACTGCAGAGCTGACTTTATAGGAAATTAAAAAGAGACTGTAAATCTAACTGTATTAATTAAAATTCAAGCTACAGCTCCAATGAAGATGTGTCCTGATTCCAAGAACCTTGAGATGGAGTAATAATCAGGAAGAAGAATCCCCAGATTTGGCGATTGATATGGTTTGGCTGTGTCTCCATCCAAATCTCACCTTGAATTGTAATAACCCCCACATGCCAAGGATGGAGCCAGGTGGAGATAATTGAATCACGGAGGTCCTTTCCCTCATACTGTTCTCATGGTACTGATGAAGTCTCATGAGATCTGATGGTTTTATAAATGGGAGTTCCCCTGCACACACTCTCTTGACTGCTGCCACGTAAGATGTGACTTTGCTCCTCCTTCACTTTCAGCCGTGACTGTGAGGCCTCTCCAGCCATGTGGAACTGTGAGTCATTAAACCTCTTTCCTTTATAAATTACCCAGTTGTGGGTATGTCTTTATTAGCAGCATGAGAACAGACTAATACTAATTAGCTAATTAACTAAATATCAGGAGTAAAGAAGCCAAATGATTGAGGGGTGGTTGAATAAAGGAGAAAAGTTTTCAACTTGAGAAAGCAGTGGGCAGTAACTTGGGAGGCAGAAATAGAAACAATTTCAGTCCTAAGCAAAACCTGATAGCCTATTGGGACATCTTGGTGGTCTGGTGCCTGGGAGCACTGGGACTGAGAAACAAAACTTAGAAGTCACCAGTAGACATAAAGGTGATGACTGCTGCTGTGAAAAGTAGGTAAGATTGTTAAGGAAAGATGGACTGTAGAGAGGCTCTGGGATGAAAGTAACATGAAGAAACACCACAATTTAAGGGCTGGGTAGTAAAAGAGGGACCTACGGTGGGGTATGTAAATGGATTTCTATGGATATAGAAGAACGTGACTTAGACTCCACAAGAGGAGTGCTCTTAAAGGATAAAAATGTTCATCAGTGGTCTAAGAAGCTGTCTAGAGCTTGAGGCCAGAAGTTTGAGACCAGCCTGAGCAATACAGTGAGAGCTCATGTTGGCAAAAAATAAATAAAAAAGTTAGCCAGGCAGGTTGGCATGTGTCTGTAGTCTCAGCTACTTGGGTGGCTGAAGTGGGATGATCGTGTGAACCCAGAAGTTTGAGGCTGACGTGAAATTTGTGAAACTGCACTCTAGCCTGGATGACACAGCAAGATGCCTGTATCAAGAAAACAAAAAAAACAAAAAAAAACAAGCTGCCTAGCAATCAGATTAGAAGTGAAAGCAAGCCCTGGATTTAGTAACAGGGAGAATTTGGGAGAATTTAGGAGTCTTTATTGAGAGTAGGTTAGCTATTAATCTGTGAAAGCAGTATTTAATCTCCTGCTCCTTTCAAATTCCCACCTTCCTTTCAGAGAATCCTTATTCATCCTTTTATTTTACAGATTAGAAAACAGGGGGCAGTGAGATTTACTCAGTTGACTAAGGCAGGGCCAGCCAACTGTGACTGTGGGCCAAATCCAGCTTACATTTGTAAATACATGGTTACATTTAAACAATTGTATAAGCACTTAACATAATATTGTTGATTTTCCCTTTCCGTTCTCAAAGTCTACTGACTTTACAGAAAAAGTTTGTTGACCTCTGCAGCCTGTCTGATAGTAAGTGAAAATGATAGGATAAAAGTCTTCTGTTCATTCCACTTCCAAAACAACTCAGCCAGTCAATAGAACAAACCTACCATTCTCTAACAAACAAAAATAACCTCCATGAATTAGCCACATATTAATGCAAAAATTATTAAATACCAAAGAATCAAAATGTAAATGCAGCCTGATAGCAGAGATTTCAAAATCTTCTTAGAATGATCTTCTGGACTTGGTCTTCAATAGTTTTGTGTAGTTTAGGAATCAATAAAATGTTTTCAATCAAATAAAGTATCTAGAGGATGAGATGTTTCTTGCTGAAACATTATCTTAAGTGAATCGTATATGTAGGCTGGGGAAATAAAGATTGGTCTAATGTTGATAATTTAAATGCAAAATAGTTTTTATCTTCCAGAGAAGAGGAAAAGTAAGAATTTTGACTTTATTTTATGTATGAAATACATTAGAATTTTAAAACTTTAAAAATGCATCTTATGGCCCTTCTAGTTCCTTAATTTGTATTATTGGTAGATTTTTAATAGATATCAAGAGTAATTAATTTATTCACTCTGGTAAGTATTTGATATGCCGAGTCAATTAATGAATAAAAGAACCCTATTCCTTCTCTTTTCCCACAGAATAGCAAAGGGGCATGAGGGAGGGAATATTCTATCTCAAGAGGATAAACATTAGTTTTTAACTCCTCTTTTAGAAGCTACATACCCATAAAACAAACTTTGTAGTATCCTTGATTTTGTGACATCAATTGTAAGTTGGAGAGTTGGGGGATGCAGAGGGAAGGGTTGGTCAAGTGAAGGGCTGGTTCACTCTATTATCGGTTCATTGTCAATATCAAATGAAATAATGCAAGTTAAATTACTTTAAAAAGTGTACATAAATATAGAAGGCTAACTTTTTCTAAGAGAAATAAGAAAATATGTCCAATTAAAATTGTAAATTTTAAAAAACAGTGACATATCTGTCATGGTAAATAGTAAAACAAAAAGATTTGTCTTAAAAAATTCTCATAACAAATAAAACTAAAATATATTTTCCCTTGTACAGGTAGGGTATAAAAGAAATACAAAGAATTAGATTTCTCTCACTTTTCAAGGAAAGTACAATGGGAATTCTTTGAATAAAATGAAATTCAAACTGTGAAAACAAGCCAAAACCTAAACTTTAATTCTACTAAACGTAAATGACAATAAGAAAGATATTGTTATTTAGCATGAGGAGAATATGAAATTTGGGATCAGTAAAATGGTCAGGAGCATAATTTAACAATATCGTACATTGGCATGTGCTATGTTCTGATTATGTCCCGCCAAAATTCATATATTGAAATCCTAGCCTTCAATGTGACGAAATTAAGTGGCGAGTTCTTTGGGAGTTGATTTGGTCATAAGGACAAAACCCTCATTATTAGGATTAGTGCCCTTACAAAAGAAATCCCAGAGAGCCAGTTTGCCTCTTGTAAGGAAACAGCAGGAAGGTGCCGTGTATCAACCAGAGAACAGGACCTCACAAGATACCAAATCCGCCTTGATTTTGTACTTCCCACCCTCCATAATAGTGAGAAATAAATTTCTGCTGTCTATAAGTGACCAATTGCATGGCATCTGTTGTGACCAATTTTATGCCCTGACTGGTCTAAGACAGCAAGAATATGTTCATGTAATATAACAATATTCATATAATGTGAATTACTTTGAAAAGTAGACTTACAGTTTGCACAAAACAGAATAAAATATTTAAGTCAAAAAATGATTTAACACAAATTGTCTCTCAGAAAAAATGACAATAAATTACTTAAAGCATACTTCATTTTTAAAATTTTAATAATGTTTTAATTTGAATATATATTACAAAGAAATAGAATCACTATTTACATGGAAGATCAAGAGCTTTAGGGAAGAAAATCAAGTATCTTCATGGTTACCGTTATGAAGGATTACACAGACATTAAATGAAGAAGACAGCAAATTATTCTTCATTTCTTTAATCATGTGGTAACAAAGATGCAGGCCTATGAGTATAATTTGATATGAACTTTTAGACTATGGTGAGACAACATGCAGGGAGTTGCATGACCCTAAGGGAGTAGCAAATAAAAATAGAAGTGATTGAAATACAGATGTTTTGATGTGGCTTGTCTAAATTAAAAGAGAATGCAGAGTTTTTAAAAATTGCATAAGTATATATATCCATGTTTGTGTATTTGAGTAACTTATGGATTACTGTAGGCCTATTTCTTCTTCCACTGATAACTTTGTCATTCCAGTATAAATAAATCAAGATTTGCAATACCTGTGATTCACTGGAAACTAATTCCTAGGTAAGATTAGCGAACTCACATTTCTTAGAGGTATCAGGGAAGGTGGAGACACCTGGCATGGGAGAAAGTGACACCAAGAATCAAAATTCTTGACCAATCTTTTATCTAGCATTTTTGAAATCACATAAATTTTAACTTGACATTTTGATTATAACAAGCACTATTTTAAACCCTTACATATATAGGGAAAAAATGTCTCCCAAATTTCATATGGCCCACTTTGCTAGACGAAGAGATTTGTGCCAAGGAACATTGGATTTTAATTATCAGTCATTAATTTATGTTAAACAATTCTAATATTCAAGAAGAAGTCAAAAAAGTAAGAAACATTTAAAAAGAAAAAACAACAAAAAAGGATAAAATACTTTTATTTGGAGGAAATAGATTAGTTGTTATACTAAATACAAATGGTCTGAAATCCTCTATTGAAAGGCAGAGACTGTAAGTCTGGGTTGAAAAACAAAATCCAATTATCTGTTGCATACAAGAAATACACTTAGAAAAAAGTACTTAAAAGAAGCAGTTGAGTTTCTATGACACTTTAAGGTTATTGATTTTAAAAGAGCATTCACCTTTGCCCTACTTTTTTTTTTTCTTCTGCAGTTGCTATTATTTTTGTCATTTTGATGTTTCCTAACTAAAGCTACATAAAGCATCAAGGTATTTCTAAAAATTAATTCCTAGCAAGTTGAAATTCTTTCAAGCAGTATAAATTGGTGAGAATAATAACAATAATTCACTATGTATATGGCCAAACATTTGTTCAGAGTTAAACCATAATTTTAATAACATAATTTTATACCAACTTAAAAACCAGTTTTCTTAAAGCAACAGAAAAATATTGTAGGAAAAAATATTTTTATGGTCAATTTTTAATGACACACATAGGACATAGCAAGTCCTATTGTACTTGCTAATATTTTAATCTAGCCTTGCTATATATATTTTCACCTAGTACATTTTTGATAACTTTTGAATGAATGGACTTTAACAGAATATTCTTTAAATTTGGGTGTTTTACTTCCTTTCCATGGAAATTGGGTCTGTGCTTAGCATAGAGTAAGAATTCAGTTTATAATTTTAATTTGATTAATTTTTGACTCAAAGATAACAATTCCAACACTGCTTGGGATCCAGTTCTCTGCCTATTTTTGGAAACATAAAATATCATCAATAATACTTTAAACTTTTAAACAATAAATACTTGGCAGTAATTTTAGTCCTTCAGAAGAGTTGCAAAAATAATACAGAGAATTCTCTTATGTTCTCACCCAGCTTGTCCTTATGTCAACTTCTTAACATAACCATAGAAAATGTATCAAAACTAGGAAATTAGCCTTGGAAAAATACTATTAACTGAAGTACAAAATTTATTCAGATTTTATCAGTCAGTTCTTCTAATATCTCTGTTCTGTTCCAGGATCCAGTTGCGATTCCTGCATTTAGTCGTCATGTCTCATTAGTCTTTTCTGATCTCTGGCAGTTCCTTAACTTTTCCGTCTTTCACGACCTTGATATTTTTGAAGAGTACTGGTCAGTTATTACCTAGAACGCTCTTCAATTTGTGATTGTTTTATGATTTACTGCATTTAGATGGAAGTTATTCATTATTGGGAAGGATATTACAGAGGTGAGGTGCTTTTCTCAGTGTATCACATAAGATTGCATATGATGTTGGAATCTCTTTATCCCAACGATGTTATTCTTGATTCTTTGGCTAGGATGGTCTCCACTAGAATTCTTAGCTATAAACACAAATTTTCCCTTTGGAATTACTAAATATTTTGAAGAGAGAATTTAGGACTATGCAAATATCTGGTTTCTATTATATTTGGGCTATGCAAATATCTTACATTTTTGTTATCTTGTTTTAGAATTTACCTCTTTATAGTGCCTATGACAATTATTACAGTGATAGTCTAATAAATATTTTTTTATTTTCCCTGTTCCTTTTATATTTATAAATTGGAATTCTTCTGTAAGAAAGAGCTGCCACATACAGCCCACTTATTTATCTATTAAGTTGTTTATTTATTTCAATATGGAGTCAATCTTAAAAAAAATTATTAGAGTTATATTCAAAATGATATTTATTTTCTTGCTTAAGTTCAAACTTTTACCATGAAATATTTCGGGTTGTTTTTTATTCCTCTTTTCTTTTTCTTTCTTCTTCCCTTCCTCCTTTATCTCTGTCTTTCTTTTTGAACTTTTCTTATTTCCTGATCATATGAGATATTCCAAACTTTAAATCAACCAGCTCTCCTAAACTATGTATTAGAAAATAGTTGTTAGAAACCAAAATCTATTTGCAAAATTGAATTTAAACGTTTAAAATTAACTTTATCGAGAATAGTTTAAATACACTAAGATGATCTCATTTTAAATATACTATTCAATCGGGTGTTTGCTTAGCCTTAAAAAAACCTACCAAACTATCTTGCAATGTAATTATGCCATTTTATACTCCAACAAAAAATATATGAGAGTTCTGAAATGGTTTTTGCCTTTATAAAATTTCACTAATGTTTATGCTGAGAGTGATTTAATTTTTAGCGCTTTATAAAGAATAACAATAAACAAGTAATGGATTGCTTATTTATTATAATGTATTACTATTATTTGCTTCACTGTATTCAGGAGATTTAATACATGTGCATACAGTGACTGATTAGTGTTTTTTGTTGTTGTTTTGTTTTTTATCTGGCTTATATTCCTATTCAGGCCTTTCTACCTTCACTAGAAATTAAGGAGTTGTATTTTGAGGCCATGAATAAAAATATAGATAAATCACAAAACATAGAATGACTATTTGACACACTTATGGTAGTATCTGATGCTAACAAAGAACATGATGTTTTCTACTTTTAAGAAAACCCCAGACAATAGTTCTATCTTTTCATGCACATGCTGTAAAATTTACTTTTTGTGGTATTTCCAGGGTCATTGAGGTCCAGATGCCTTCATTCTGTTCAGATAAACCCAAGTAGATTTGAACTTTGCTTCTTATAAGAAAAGATAAAATAATCCATCAAAATAAATGGTCTCAGTGATTCTGGATTTAAAAGATATACAGCTCTATGGTATTTTAAAGTCTATAATTTTGATGGTAGAAGAGAATCAGGACTATAAAAATAGTGTCTTTCTTCAGTAATATTCTTTAAGATGGAGATATCACCTACACACAAAACAGCTGAAGAACTTGTTGCAAATTTTCAGATGTGGGAATTACTTTGAAAATTGTATATAAAAACAAACAGTATTCAAATGCTAGTTACTAATGTTGAGACATCCCCTACAATCAATCAATCTCATTATATATTTTCAATTTAATGTAATTGGTAATATTTTCAAATATAGAGTGATTTAAAGATAAACTTTTTAAAATATGAGATACAGCCCATTATGATGACTTATGGTACACACTATATTGTGTTCTAAGCAATTGTACATATTAATTTGACCTGATAATTTACTTCTTTAAACTAGTAAAAAGCAATGCATATCCAAGAGTAAATATGTTTTGGTTCTTTTCTTGTCTACATGCATGTTGTTGAAAATTGTTGAATATATGTGAATGGTGCTGAGATATTATTAAATTAAATGCACAATTTCTTTGGAAAAAATACAATAAATGAAGAAAAAATAAAATTATGCTCAGATTCTCAAAGCACTGTCTTCATGAGGTAATTTCAGCAAGCTTTCTACACTGTAGGGTTACAACAAAAGTCAATACCAGTTTAGAGAGCGGAATTTCCAATATTGAGTTTGAGAATTCTGCATCCTGTGATTCAAAATACCAATTACAGAAACTTGAGAAAACAAGTTTCCTTTGGAAAAGTATACTTTTCAAAGTGTCCCAAAGCAATATGCAAAGAACAATCTAGCTTTGAAATAGCCAGATGTGTGAAACTATAAAATCTACTTGCTGCTGTAGTATTTCAATTAAAGTGAAATACTATTCTAGGTGAAACTGGAATTAGAGTGTTGATTCCTTACTGAACCGATAGATAGAATTATTAATGCAATTCTATTGAAATCAATTTCTGAAACAATAGAGAAGAAGAATGTTAGCTAAGGGACAATTGATGTAGCCTCCACTTCTTATGGACAACAGTCCCACTGAAATTGCAAGGGCTGTATAAAAAATAAGAAAATTCATTGAAGATTTTGCTTGGAATTGTTAAAGTTATTAATAATTGTCAAGCTTTTAATCTTTAGCAGGTTGCTTCTGTCATTTTTTTTGTTTGTTTTAAATTTTCTAATACCCATTTATCTACTTAGGTGACTTTGTTTAAAGCTATTATGACCAGTTACTTCTACCATTTAGATATGATTTTTGTCATCTCACCCCATTTCTACATCTATCATACTGTATTGTTTTTTGTAAATAAATCTTGTATATAGTCATCATTTTTCTTTGTTTCTACTTCCTTGTTTACTTTGGCTTCTGTATAAATTCAATGTTATACAAGAATAAGCTCAAATTCAAATTCTTGGCCCTCCTCTTAATGACCTTAGCCTGAAGTGATAATTTCCTTCTGTAATTTTCTTACATCAATCTTTATCTGTACATTTCTTTTTTTTTTTTTTTGAGACGGAGTCTTGCTCTGTCGCCCAGGCTGGAGTGCAGTGGCCGGATCTCAGCTCACTACAAGCTCCACCTCCCGGGTTTACGCCAATCTCCTGCCTCAGCCTCCCTAGTAGCAGGGACTACAGGCGCCCGCCACCTCACCCGGCTAGTTTTTTGTATTTTTTAGTGGAGACAGCGTTTCACCGGGTTAGCCAGGATGGTCTCGATCTCCTGACCTTGTGATCCACCCGTCTCGGCCTCCCAAAGTGCTGGGATTACAGGCTTGAGCCACCGTGCCCGGCCATATCTGTACATTTCAAATGTCATCTCTCCTATAGTTGTTTTGAGTGATTATTTAAACATTTTGTTGTTCAACTTTATCATGATCCCCGTTGTCTTAATGATGAATACCTGGCACATTGCTTTGATATGGTAAATGATGTACATTTCCCAGTTTCATTTATCATTCTCTCCAGCACATTTATTTATGAGCCTAATATGTTTCACTGTTCATTTCATAAGATAGTTAATTGGAAATACTATAGGTGTCTACTATAAAAAACAACATATTATTATTTATATATCTCTAAGCTACAACTTTAGTGAGGAATAAAATTGATACCAGTACTATTTATCTTCTTGTTATAAATAAAGTTGAGTGAGCTAATTACTTGTCTGCTTTTCTGAAGGATATAGTATTTCTCATAGCTTTCTTGCTATAAGAAAGCTATATGGCACTTCTCTTTTTTTAATATGTGAAGAAAACTTCCAGTTGCTTGAGGTGGTGAGAGGAAAGTTAAAGATGGTAAAATTTGGGGTAAATTGTCGAGAAGAAATGATGGATACTGGGGCTCTCCTGAAAGAATTCTTGACATCTTGCAGAATTAAATCCCCTACAGAGTTTACCAAAATATCTATAAAACTGGAGGGTGATTGAAGGAAGGTAAAGATAGTATGTTAACTTCTGTATATTTCAAATGAAATGAAAAAGCAAACACAGTAGACTTAGAATATAGAAGAAACCATTTCGTCTTTTTTATATAAAAGGGGAAATTCTGATTAGAACTCCATTTTGATCTGTAAAACAAATGTACTGGCAAAATAAGTCACACCTGGGACTGTGTCTACACATACCAAAATTTTAAAATGAAAAAGTTGGAAGTGAGGAAGACTATTTAAAATTGTTGATACAATAAAGTAAGACTCAATCAGATATTTTAAAATGTGTAATAAAGTTGTGCAAATGTACATATCCTGAATATGTAAATAAAATTCCAGATGATTTACAATATAAAAACAAAATAACTATAAATTATATAATATACAAATATCTCAGTTATCTTCAACTCTTTTGGAACACATTTGGACAATTTCTTACAAAACTGAACATGGTGGAAACTGATATCCACACAAAAACTAGAATATGAAAATGTATAGCAGTTTTATTAATAATTGTCCCAAACTGGAAGCAACCAAGATGTTTTAGTGTCTTTTATTAATTTTGGAAATTTCTCAGCCATTATTACTTTAAATATTTATTATTCTCCATTCTCTCTTCTCCTTCTGGTATTCCAACCACGTGTATGATACACCTTTGAAATCGTCCTACTATTCTTGAAATCTCTTTTCTCTCTTTCTGTCTCCTTCCTTCCTTCCTTTATTTCTTCTCTTTGTAGTTTGGGAAGCTTCTATTGACCTATATTCAATATCACTGATTCTTTCTTGTGACATGACCAGTCTACCAGGGAGCCTTATACTATACTTTTGTTTCTTCACATTGCCTTCATTTCTATTAGAGGTCTTACATATTAATCATAGTTATTTTAAATTCGCTCATAATTCCAAAATTTGTGTTACTTCTGAGTTTGATTCTGATGCTAGCTTTGTCTTTTCAAACTATTTTTTTTTTTTTTGGCTTTTAACATGTCTTTTAATATTTTTGTTGAAGGCCAGGCATAATATATCAAGTAATAGAAACTGAGATCTGCCTCTTTTTGCTTTTTTTTTTTTCTTTGAGACAGGGTCTTACTTAGTGTCCCAGGCTGGAGTGTGGTGGCACAGTCATAGCTCACTGCAGCCTCAAAT
>NW_012115533.1:1349782-1364250 GCF_000951035.1 Colobus angolensis palliatus
GAGGTGGGGTTTCCCCATATAGGTCAGGCTGGTCTCGAACTCCTGACCTCAAATGATCCGCCTGCCTCGGTCTCCCAAAGCACTGGGATAACAGGCGTGAGCCACCATGCCCAGCCTGCTTGGTATATTTCACAGTGATTATTCTTCCTTGCCCCCAATCAGGTTCATGAAAGGAAATTTCCCAGCTCATTACTGGACAACATGATGAGGCCTTCACGGAAGTGTGAGGTCCCTCAAGACTGCATCCTCAGGTGTTTCTCCCATCACTCTAGCCTTCGCTCTGCCTGCAGTTACCATCAGAATTACCGTTTATGTGTTCCTACAGGCTTATGGCTGCCATGACTTCTGCTCCAGATAAGCAAATCTAGCTGTAACTCTTCAGATTCACCTGTCTTTTCAGATTTTGAGGGAGTAATTTTCCCAGTGACCTCATTTCTCTGAAGAGTCCAAGAAAAGTGTATATTTTCCATTGGTTCAACATTTTCTTCTTGTAAAGATGAGAGCCATGACTTCTAAGCTTTTTAGATATTTAACCTGCAACTAGAAGCGACTGCCTGACTTTTCATTAATCATACACAAATGTGATTTGTTTTAATAAAGTTTTTAAAGTTGCATTGATGATATTTTTCAGTTGCAACACACATCTGGTTAGTGTATTATAAAATTAATCACTATTAACTTCTATTACAGAAAGAAAGCCTGAATATGCATTTCTTCAATCTACCTTTTCCCCATGGTTTAGGTCACAGTCTCCAATGAGATGAACTAAATTGAGATTTGGAAGCTAGAAGAAAAAAGGATTATTCTTCAGAAGTCTTTGAAGCCAAGGATGTGGACAGATAAGTTCACAGCAGCTTGCTGACAACATTCTACATCTCACCTGCTTTATTTAGTCTTTTTATAGCTTAGATAGCTCGTGGTGACTTCTGGAGAATTGTAATCTTTGGTGTTGCAGATTTAAACACTCAGTGAAAGCCACTCAGCAGTTCTTGAGATTTCAGTGACTTCTGGAGGAATTTTTAAGAACCGCCTACTTTACTGCCACAGGCTGGAAATATCGGTGAGAGCTTCCCTTTCTTTACTCCCCAATCTATCCAACGGTTTTGTAAACTTTCAGCTTCTTCTATTGAAATCCTTCATACCTAGAATAATAAAATGGCTTCTATTTTCATGACCAAACATTGACTATTACAAAAATATTTCCCCTTAGTTGAGAGCAAATATACTTGATAGAATCTAGATGTGGAGAGGACAAGATTATTACGTATTTGGAGAAGTTAGAGAACCTATCTGGTACTCTTTCTTGAATAGTAGGCCACCCTACTTCCTATTCGCCTGTGCTGGTAGACCAGAGGTACCACAGAGTCGAAGAGAAACACTCAGATTAAAACGAACAAATAAAAAATAAAATTTAAAAATGTCATATTGTTCTTTGGGAAACATTTTGTGATCTGCCTGCTCTTTAATTTAATAATATCTTATATATAATATATATGAAATATATACATATATAAAATATATATGAAATGTATATATATAAAGTATATATATGGGATATATACATATATAAAGTATATATGAAACATATACATATATAAAAGTAGGAAATTAATCTCTGGAGACATCTGATATTTTTTCTGAGAATGGAGATAATTCCTAATATATATAGCCTTAGTCACACATACATATATGTGAAAAATATTTTAAAATACTTAACAATAACCATTTCAACTGTAAAGATTTGAAACAGACTGACAAACACCAGATTCTTAATGTCATTATCTTTTTTACCAATGTCTTTTGGTGATGGTGGTGAGGGCTTTGCCTTTAAACAAATAAATGCACTCAGAGAGATTAATGTGGATTTTTACTGAGGTTCATTTATGCGTTGGAAAATTTGGAATTATTTCCTGGTGAATACTAATTTGCGACACAGTATCTGTGAAGAGCCTGAATTTCTTCACTTGTCAGTTCCTGTAATAGCAAAGAAAATATATCCATTCTGAGGTCTTCCCCTCATTCAGATCTGAAGACATTGCCAGCGTAGTTCACCTCTATAATAAGGAAATTAAGAGGTTTGATTCAGCAGAAGGCTATTTTGGCTCTACCTGTTAAAAAAAATGTACACGTACACATTTCAAACTATCTACAGCCAAAGGACTTGCTGACTCCCTTCTTGTCAGGCTTCACAGCAAACCAATCACCCAGGATATGGTACCCACATTATCTCCAATGCAATAGATGAAGACTGTGTGATAGAAGCAATTTCTATTGACCTCTCTAAGGCATTTGCTTTAGCTGACCATAAATTATCCCTACAAAACTTCAGGGATTTGGGGCCTTGTAGTGACTACATAAAGTGGTTTGCATTAACTTGTCAAATTGTATAGAAAAGAAAGCCTTGTGAACATGGATTCAAGGGAATTACAAATGGGACGCCTGAGGGCATACTTTATTTTCTCTGCTTGACGATTATCTTACAGTCTAATATGTTTTCTCCCTTGTGCACAAGTATGCTGATGATATAGTGTGATTTTACAGAACAACACTGATGCCCTGGGGTAGCCCCCGCAGCCTGCAGTTCAACTTACTGAGCTGTTTTTTTCTGCAGAAAGTTGATTCAAATGAAATCTGATGCCAAAATCTGAGTCTTGTGTTTCACTTCAAGGTTTCATAAATTTAGCGTCTCATTAATGATTAACAAGCAGGTAACATTTCAGAACAGGCTGAGTAAGCTTCATTTCTGAATTCTGTCCTAACTTTGCTTCAGATTTTTTAAAAAGCACACTTTTCTGTCTTTTCCGTGCCTGTAAAAATGTCTGTCTGGGAAAGGGTTGTGTTATTTACATGTGATCATGCTGGCCTTTAAAAAAAAATGTTAGGATAGAGAAGGAGTTGGCTGCATGCCAGCCTGGATGTTTAGTGGGCATTTGCTGCCCCAATGCACCTGGTTTGACAGGTGTCTAAGTGTCTCTTAGAGCCTCTTAGGACCTTGCACTCTCCAGCAGCTGTGGAAGCTGCTAAAGCCAATGTGATGTGAAAATTTGGGATCTTCACAGGCAGAATGCATCCTAACCTCAGTGGCTGGCATGAGTGGGCTGGTGCATCCTACCAAGCCAGAAGGGGAGGACTGAGAAATGTATTCACACCAAAATGTGCACTTGAAAATCTAGTCTCTGATCATTACTTTAATTATCATAATGTATAAAATGGCACAATCTGGTACGAAAAGCAACTGAGATTGTCATTTTTCATAGAAGGAAGATAAAATATGGAAATTCAGAATCATGCAATGATACATGGAATGGCTCATTTAAATTGTATTACTTTTTCTTTTCAAATAGAAAAACCAAGGCTCAGAAAACTTATATAACTTCCCAAGGTCATAGAGCTGTTTCTAAGTAACTAATTTGGTATAAAGAGTATTAGAAATATAAGGTCATATGATTTTTATCCTTAATTCTGTTAGTGATATTTGGTAGAAGTGATATCTAATAGGAATGCAAGATAAAGAATGAAATGTTACAGAGTTTAAACATTTTTTCTAAAGTCCCTAGTCAATTACCAATCATTTCTTCTGTTCTATTATTTAGTTTTAATTTCATAATCCAGCAAGGCATAGAAGAGAACAAGGAAAACAAGTCACCCAAAGGGAACTGCAGCAAGAGCACAAAGATTCCAGGATACTGCGAGCAAATGGGGTGGAGAAGTGCTTTCCTGGGCTACAGAAGGAATGGTCTGGTGGTTAAGACAAAATATGAAACACAAGCCAAACTTATTAGAGTTGTCCACAGTCAGCAGTGGTGATCTCCTTGCTGGTCTTGCCATTCCTGGACCCAATGCGCTCCATGGCCTTGACAATATTCATGCCTTCTTTCACCTTGCCAAAGACCACATACTTGCCATCTAAACACTCAGTTTTGGCAGTGCAGATGAAAAACTGGAAACTGTTTGTGTTGGGTCCAGCATTTGCCATGGATAAGATGCCGGGACCTGCAGGCTTTAGGATGAAGTTCTCGTCATCAAATTTCTCCCCGTAGATGGACTTGCTACCAGTGCCATTATGGCGTGTGAAGTCCCCACCTTGACTCATAACCCCTGGAATAATTCTGTGAAAGCAGAAATCCTTATAACCAAATCCTTTTTCTCCAGTGCTCAGAGTATGAAAGTTTTCTGGTGTCTTTGGAACCTTGTCTGCAAACAACTCGAAGGGGATGGCACCCAAGGGCTCACCGTCGACAGCGATGTCGAAGAACACCGTGGGGTTGACCATAGCTGACAGTACAGGGCTCCTGGCGGCAGCAGTGACTGCAAAGCCCATTTTTTTCTGTTATTATACAAAAATATCAAGTTAATTGTTTGCATAAAGACAAAATGACTTTGTCATATTGATTTAAATGTAGTAAAGAAGTGTGAACATTTTGTATCCTTCATTGTAACTTAACTGCTTACTTTATTTGTGTTAAATTTCTTAAGCCCTGTTCAACTCTAAAACTAATTAATGGCAACAGAAGTACTTTCTCTCTCTCTCTGAGAGTGTGTCTCCCCCTCTCTCTCTCTCTGTGTGTGTGTGTGTGTGTGTGTGTGAGAGAGAGAGAGAGAGTGAGAGAGAGCAAGAGAGAGACAGACAGGACATAATTAAAATGCTGAAAATCTTATTTAAAGTTAGAAGATTAGATGTAAGATTGTCTCTCTAAAATCAGAGCTAATAAAAGTAAGCAGATGTTTTAACTTACGTTATTTCAATTATTATCTCTTATTTCTAATACAGATCAAAATCCCCTTTCTAAAAACAAATGACTAATATACTCATTTTCACCAAGATGACCAATAAAATGTTGTTTTGCTATGGAATGTTTTTATTAGAAAATAAAGCAATCACGGTTTTAAAATTTCAGAAATCTGTGTTCTTCTGAGGAAGATATCTGTGGAGAAGGTTTGTGTATTTGCATGTGGATTCCTTGTTTATCAAAAAATGTAAGGCATAAGTAATTGTCAACAGTACTTCTTCTGACTAGCCCCAGTCTCACTTGAAAACCAAGACACAAATATACCAAATATTAGAATGAAGAGTACTGAGGGTAGACACATTTTGTGTGTGTGTGTATATCTACCATTGCTTTAGCCATTCCTTGGTCTTTCACTTTCTCTCTCATTTTCCTATCCTGTGAGTTTGGTTTTCCTAATTTTTAGCCTCCTTTCCTTGTAGTTCAAGTATAATTCTGGTGTTTTCTCAAACATTTTTGTACTTTCCTCCCCTTAAGAATTGGCTAAAAATATTCTATGTGTTAGGAATTGAAAATCAGTGTCACCTAGAACTGCGTGAACGTTTTCTCAATCACACTGTATGGAGAAGTGCTCTCCATCATTTAAATCTTCTTATTTATTTGCATCAATTGCATACCAATTATATTATCTGTTCATGTAAATTCCCTATATCTTATTCGTACTCTTAGATTATGATTTTATTGAAGAATGGAGACTGGCTGTGTATTTTTAAGTCATGCAGAATATTTAACAGTGCTTTAGACATGGTAGCCACTTAAACCTCATTGAATAATAAATTATATTGATTCAAAATGAATATGTCAGCCAACTTCAGACTCTGAAGACAATAGCATTTTCTGAATTTATAAATAATGAAGATCTATATAGGAGGCACCTCAACCTCTTTATTACCACATTGCTATGAAGAATATACATTGTATCTCCTATTCTCGTATTTGCAAAAAACTCATAATAAGCAAACATAATCTTTCATAATGGCAAACAAATAAACAAGTCTGCCATTTGTCAGGATATGATTTAATATGTGATACCTAAAACTATAATTGCTGCTTTGTATTATGAATTACGATTTGAAGTAAACTGTTGTTAATGTCAGCTAAAATATATGATAATATCTAGAAAATCAAAATGTTGAGCAATTAAGCTCTTGGAAGAGTCTAACTTTGTGTTTATAGTTTCCATCTATATTTTTGTTGTTGTTAAGCTAAGCAGGAATGCAAACACTATATTCATCCTTGAAGTGGAAGAAATTTCTAGATTTTGGCAGCTCCAATTTGTCTCATGAAATTTTAGTGACAGCTAAGTGTTTTGATTTTGATGGATGACATAGTCTTGTTACTTCCTTTGAAATGTATCCAAAATGCTTTTCAGTGATCTTGGTATTTGTTGAAACCTCATATATCTGGCTGGTATCTTAAATGTGTGTGCTTAATTCTTCCTAGGGCTTATAATGGTGAGCTGACAGAGTATCTTAAGTTCTTGGGCCATGTTGTTTGTTTCCTTAAGATTCCACACGGTCAAAAGGGGATTGAGATATTGAGTTTGTATAAGTGGAATAGAGCAAAACTTACATAGTTTCCCTAACATTTGAGTCACTGCCTTGAATATAGTCAGAGGTTGCCTCACTCAAAACCCCATAAACAAATATGTCCTGTATTATCTTGTTCACATTGTGGGTTCTGAATAAAAATAAATTTGACAGGATGAAAAAAGCATGGAAATAATGGTAATTAACATTGTTTTTACAACAATCCTATAAAGTAGTTATTATAAATCTATAGCTCCAAAGTGAAAAAGTGCTATGAAAATATAGGCTTATCAGACTAGTAAAACATAGTAAAGAATAAGATATAATTCTGAATGGATGTGGGTCCTGTCAGTTTTAGTCTAAACAGAGTTTGAGGCTGTCCCTTAGAATTTGTTGGATGCACTTAGTTTGGGTTGCTGAAACTGGAATGGATGAGTGTTTGGTGTAGTTTTGTATGTAGATCTGGAATCCTAAATCAATATTGTAGGAAGGGAAGTTGTGTGTGAAATGGTAAATGCTGGTAGTTGGGACCATTATTTTTAAGGGTGTGACATTATTTCAGTAAAATTTCTTTACTCTGAGGTTCTACTTACATAGGCAGAGCAAGTATGATTTTTCCTGCATGATACAGACTTTTCTTATGCCTCAAATGTTATTTTCCCAAGACTCTTCTATCAGTTCAATATCTCATTGTTGTCATTTTCTTTAGCCTATAATTTAGAATATTATTAAACTCATATTTTCCTATTTTTTTCTGATTATAAAACTGATTGAATGAGCTTTAGAGACTATGAAAATATATAAAGAAAATATGGTATTCGGCTGGGCGCGGTGGCTCAAGCCTGTAATCCCAGCGCTTTGGGAGGCCGAGGCGGGCGGATCATGAGGTCAGGAGATGGAGACCATCCTGGCTAACATGGTGAAATCTCGTCTCTACTAAAAAACAAAAAACTAGCCAGGCGAGGTGGTGGGCGCCTGTGGTCCCAGCTACTAGGGAGGCTGAGGCAGGAGAACACTTGAACCTGGGAGGCAGAGCTTGCAGTGAGCTGAGATCTGGCCACTGCACTCCAGCCTGGGCGGCAGAGCTAGACTCTGTCTCAAAAAAAAAAAAAAAAGAAAGAAAATATGATATTCCACCATAGAGTTAACCTATTACATGGGCTAAATTATTTCCTCTCCCAAACCAGAATTTATATGTTAAATTCCTAACCTCCAATACCTTAGGATGTGAACTGATTTGGAGATAGTCTTCACAGAGATAATCAAGGTCAGATGAGGTCAGTGGATTGGCCCTAATCTCACAGCAGGTGTCCTTATTTTAAAAATAAGTAATTGGAAAGAGGCATGCATGTAGGGAAAATGTCATGTGAACATGAATACAGCCTTCTACAAGCCAAGGAGAGATGCCGGAAACAGATCCTTCTCTCATATTCATCAGAAGAACCAACCTTCCCAGTACATTGATTTTGGACTTCTGGCTTCCAGAAGTGTGAGACAATAAATTTCTATTATTTAAGCCTCTCAGTTTGTGGTACTTTACTATAGCATCTAGTAATACACATGATATATTTTGAAGTACCTTAAGTTTATATATATACAAATACACACACACACACACACCCTACATGTACATCTATATGTGCATACTTTTATGTACAACTATCTTTATTAACATTATCCATTAAGGCTGGGCACAGTGGCTCACACCTGTAATCCCAGAACTTTGGGAGGCTGAGGCCGACCAATCAGTTGAGTTCAAGAGTTCGAGACCAACCTGGCCAACATGATGAAACTCCATCTGTACTAAAAATACAAAATTTAGCCGGACATGGTGGCATGTGCCTGTAGTCCCTGTTATTTGGGAGGATGAGGCAGGATCATCGCTTGAACCGGGAGAGGGAGGTTTCAGTGATCCAAGATTGTGCCACTACACTCCAACCTGGGGTGAGACTCAGTCTCAAAAAAAAAAAAAATATATATATATATAGACACACACACACACACACACACACACACACACACACACATTAAGCATTCCCCTGTTATTTACATAACATTCTGTATTATTCTTTTCATCTGAAATATATATGAAGAGGTGTATTGTAAAGTTAACTCTAGAATGGTTTCTTCACACAATCTCTTTAGGTTTTGCTCTGGACTGAAATTAAACTCTGTCCAGGGAAGTTTTATCGGGGCCCAGCCTCACTGTATATCATAGCCTCTTATCATGTCCACTCCATTCTAATCTTTATATGTGGACTGGAAAATAACAATTCTTGGATGTCAGGCTGGCTTCATGGGTATGCAACCCATGCAATTGCTCAGGGCCCACCCTTTCTGAGGGTACTTTTCTTCACACAATCTCTTTAGGTTTTGCTCTGGACTGAAATTAAACTCTGTCCAGGGAAGTTTTATCGGGGCCCAGCCTCACTGTATATCATAGCCTCTTATCATGTCCACTCCATTCTAATCTTTATATGTGGACTGTAAAATAACAATTCTTGGATGTCAGGCTGGCTTCATGGGTATGCAACCCATGCAATTGCTCAGGGCCCACCCTTTCTGAGGGTACTTTTAAGATCACATTGGTTTAGTGCTCTGCTGTCTCTGTTTTAAAACTCTTAAGTTTTTGAACAAGAGGTCCAAACTTTTCACTTTACATTAGGACCAATAAAGTATGTAGTTCATCCTTCTCAGTTCCCCGTTTCAGTATTAGAGCACCCTTTTTGTTCCAACTATTATGATATTCTCACCTTGCTGTTCTTTGCAAATTACGACTTCTCTGACCCCTCTAGGATTTTCTTCTTTAGCAAATTTTTCAGATATTCTTGTTTAAATGGCTTATTTTTGGTAATTTTTTCTGACACAGTTATTGCATTTTCCCTACTGATTTATCATATTTTTCATACTCTGATTTCATAAAACACTATCATGAACAAAATTTTTAAAAAATTCTACCTGTCATAATAGGAGAGGAGATATAAACATAGTGTTTGTTTAATAAAATTCAGAGGAGTAGGCAATTGATCAAATTTACTCTCATTACTATGAGAATGACTGGATTTTGAAAATAGGAAAATATATTAGTCTGTTTTGCATTGCTACAAAGGAATACCTGATGCTGAGTAAAGAAAAAAGATTTATTTGGCCCACGATTCCACAAGCTGGACAAGAAGCATGGTGCCATCATCTACTTCTACGGGGCCTCAGGAAGATTTCACTCATGGTGAAATGGAAGGGAAGCAAGCATGCCACATTGTGTGACAGAGAGGAAGAAAGAGAGGAGGAAGAGGTGTTAGACTCTTTTTAGCAAATCAGATCCTACTGTAACTAATAGCCTGAGAACTCATGCATTACTGTGAGGATGGCATGGAACAATTCGTAAGGGATCCACTCCCATGACTCAAATACTTCTTACTCAGCTGGCCCCACCTCCAACATTTGGGATCAATTTTTGACATGAGAGTTGGAAGGGAATAGACTCTATGTCAAAAAATAAACTGTATTGTAAATTAGAAATGCAGGCTATGCCTGTTAGGATGCTTCTAGCAGCAAGTAGTGGAAAATCCCACCAAAAGTGACTCAAAATGGGCCATTTATCATTTTATGTGATAAGAAAACCAGAGGTCAGCAGAATCCGTGGTTGGTTAATTCAGTAGTTCAAGGATCTCATCAGGGACCCTAGTACTGGCACTATCCATATTTTCCACTCTCCCTTATCAGTGTGTCAGTAAGCTTCTCCTTATGATTACATACTAGGAGAAGTGTTTCCAGGCATCCCATGAAGACTGGATAACATATACTTAGAAGAGAAACTTTTCTTTCTATACAACTCATCTTCTCAACCTGGAACTCTTTCTCAAAAACCCCACAGCAGAGCCCTCAGCTTCAATTAACCAGAATTGTGTTATGTGCTTGACATGGTTTGGCAGTGTCCCCATCCAAGTCTCATCTTGAATCATAATAATCCCCATGTGTCCAGGGTGGGACCAGGTAGAGACTATGGAATTCTGGCAGCAGTTCCCCCATGCTGTTCTTGTAATAGTGAGTGAGTTCTCATGAGATCTGATCATTTTATAAGCATCTGGCATTTCCCCTGCTTGAACTTCTCCTTCCTGCTACCATATGAGGAGGGATGTGTTTATTTCCCCTTCTTCCACGATTGTAAGTTTCCTGAGGCCTCCAAAACCCTGCAGAACTCTGAGTCAATTAAACCTCTTTCCTTTACAAGTTTCCCAGTGTTGGGAATGTCTTTATAGCAGCATGAGAATGAACTAATACAGTAAACTGGTACCAAGGTAGTGGGGGATTGCTATGGGGATATCTGAAAATGCGGAAGCAACTTTGGAACTTGGAAACAGGCAGAGGTTGGAAAAGTTTGGAGGGTTCAAAAGAAGACAGGAAAATATGGGAAAGTTGAAACTTCCCAGAGACTTGTTGAATGGCTTTGACCAAAGTGCTGATAGTGATAAGGACAATGAAGACCAGGCTGAGGTGGTGTCAGACGGAGATGAGGAACTTGTTGGAAATTGGAGTAAATGTCACTCTTGCTATGCAAAGAGTCTGGTAGCATTTTGCCCCTGCCCTAGAGATCTATGGAATTTTGAACTTGGGAAAGATGACTTAGGGTATCTGGTGGAAGAAATTTCTGAGCAGCGAGGCATTCAAGAGGAATTGGAGCATTAAAGTTTGGAAAATTTGCAGGCTGATGATATGATAGAAATGAAAATCTAATTTTCTGAGACAAATTCAAACTGGCTGCAGAAACTTATAGAAGTAATGTGGAGCTGAATGTTAATCACCAAGACAATGGGGAAAATGTCTCGAGGGCATGTCAGAGGCCTTCATGGCAGTCCCTCCCATCTCTGGCCTGGAGGCCTAGGAGGGAAACATGGTTTTCTGGGGCCAGACCAGGACTCCCCTGTTGTGTGCAGCCTAGGAACTTGGTGCCCTGTGTTCTAGCTTCTCCAGCCATGGCTAAAAGGGGCCAAAGTACAGCTTAGTACACCACTTCAGAGGGTGCAAGTCTCAAGCATTGGCAGCTTCCACGTGGTATTGGTTCTGTGGGTATGCAGAAGTCAAGAATTGAGGTTTGGGAACCTTTGCCTAGATTTCAGAGGATGTATGAAAATGCCTTGGTGTCTAGTCAGAAGTCTACTGCAGGGGTGGAGCCCTCATGGAGAACCTATGCTAGGGCAGTGTGGAAGGGAAATGTGGAGTTGTAGCCCTCACACAGAGTTCCCATTGTGGCACTGCCTCGTGGAGTTTTAAGAAGAGGGCCACCAGCCTCCAGGCCCCAGAATTGTAGTAGATCCGCTAACAGCTTGCACCATGCACCTGAAAAACCTGTAGGCATTCAATGCCAGCCATGAAAGCAGCTGGGTCTGGGGGATGTACTCTGCAAAGCCACAGGGGCAGAGCTGCCTAAGGCTCTGGGAGCCTACTGTTTACATGAGTGTGCCCTGGAAGTGAGACATGGAGTCAAAGAAGATCATTCTGGAACTTTAAGGTTTAATTGCTGCCCTATTGGATTTTGGACTTGCATGGGGACTGTAGCCCCTTTGTTTTGGCCAATTTCTCCTATTTGGAATGGGTGTATCTACCCAATGCTTGTATCCCCATTGTATGAAGGAAGTAACTAAATTGCTTTTGATTTTACAGGCTCATAGGCAGAAGGAACTTGCCTTGTCTCAGGTGAGAATTTGAACTTGGACTTTTGGGTTAATTCTGGAATGAGCTAGCACTTTGTGAGACACTCGGAAAAGCATGGTTGTGTTTTGAAATGTGATTATATGAAGTTTGGGAGGAGCCGGGGAGAAATGATATGGTTTGCCTGTTTCCTCAACCAAATCTCATCTTGAATTGTAATAATCCTCACATGTCAAGGGCAGAACCAGGTAGAGATAATTGAATCATGGTGGTGGTTCCCCCACACTGTTTTCAGGATAGTGAGTGAATTCTCATGAGATCTGATCATTTTATAAGCATCTGACATTTCCCCTGCTTGAACTTCTCCTTCTTGCTGCCATATGAAGAAGGATGTGTTCGCTTCCTCTTCCACCAGAATTGTAATTTTCCTGAAACCTTGACAGTCATGGTGAATTCTGAGTCAATTAAACCTCTTTCCTTTATAAATTACCCAGTCTCGGGTATCTTTTCATAGCAGTGTGAAATTGAATTAATATGATGCCCATGATTCATATACTCATAATCAAGGCAAATGTCACCATGACTGACATGAATCAATCACATTCCTGTCCAGGATCTTGGGAAACCTTGAACTCTCAAGAGGTCATAGCTACATGATCACAGAAGAGAATTTGGGTCTATTAGAGAGAATAATTGGGAATGGCTGTTGATTAGGCAACAAAGAATGTCACACTGAGACTTAAATATATATAAAATCTATAACCTATAATGTTTAGCTAGATATCTAACAATCATTAAACCAGTGATTTTTTTTTTCTTATTAAAATGACTAAACTCTTTTAGAAGTGGCTTGGTAGATTGGAGCATGCAGTGTTGTAATCATGTAGTGAATAAACAGTTGGCAGTGTGTGGGATGTCCATACTTATTTCTGGATGTAATTCCTGTCCTCAGGCACTACTAAAGCACTGGGTAATGATTGCTGAATGCCCATTCATCCAAAGGAACAAATAATATGTGATTGTGCCTGGGGACACAACCAGCTAAAATTGGTTGGAGTCATGCAATATGCATTGAGCTTGGTCAAGAGAGCAAGTTGGTCATAAGCTCCGGCAGGGTGTAATTGGCTCAGGACAAAAGAATGAATGAGACTAAGTCACAGTGAGGGATCAGGATAATATCCCTAACTCAGCTGATGCTTTTTTCACGCTTAGCCAGTGTGTATTATCTTATAGGTACTTCCTTTGCTGCTCCAATGTAAAAGTCCCATTGGTGGTATAACAAGACGATTCTATAATAAAAATAAAAATAACAAAGAAAAAAATGAGAATGGTGAGAGCAGAGAAAAACTTCGGGTGCCAAGAATTTCATTTTCTCAGCATGCAATTTAATGCAAGCCCTGGGACGCATTATGACCCCCTGATGGCAGACAGCTGGGATGTCCAAGCCGGCTGACAAAATATGAAAGCTACAAGATGCCTTAATTAAAGTCGGAAGTAGAATTTTACAGTCAGGAATTTATAAAAATTGAGATGGCAAGAAGCCTCCCTATTTCTCTCTTTCTATAAGGCTCTCTCTTTTGTGTCAAGTCCACAGTGTAAAAACAGGAAGTATTAGTAAAAGAAAAATGTCTAATTGCAATACCTTTATGACATACTTAAAATGAATAAATTTCTGCAGGAGATGATGAATACTTTATAAGGGAGTATTCCTAGTCAGTCGTCTGTGAAATAGGTTTAAATATCAGGCTTTTTAGCAGAGTGTCTAGAAAATGCTCCTTTATCCTTTGTGAGTATAATAGCTACAATGCAGAGGGGCTTCCTTTCAGGTGGTGGTGGAGGCCAGCAGAGGGACAGCAGTTTTACCTTCTGAGTTGGTTCTAATTGCTGTGCTGTATTTTTGGATCAACTAGTTAGTTGGGTAAGCATCACTAAACTTTTTTTAAAATGGAGGATGTAGAGCATATAGGGAAACTTGTTTGAAATTTTGCATCTTTGCCAAGACAGTAGAGGGGAAGAAGCAGAGCCAAGAGGAGAAGGTGACACTCACCTCTGAGGCTATAATTTTTGGAATCCTTACTGGGACGTTATACTAAATAACCAACATGACACCAGCTTTGTACACTTACGGTTCTTTGAATGATAATATGCCTATGACATTGTCGTTGTTAAATGTTATCATTATGTGTATCCAAACTTCGTATCAATTCTGGTTTTGGGGTAAACTGCTGCTAGTGGCTGATAATTTGCTGCCAGTATTATACACCATATCTAAGAATTTATTTTTAACCTTTCTTTACTATTACATTCTTTTCCTTATTTGTCATTTCTCCAAGAGTGCAATGATCATACCTTAACCCTGTAACCATTGATTTTTTTTGTATGCTCTACCTCATTTCAGAAACGATTTAAGAAAGTTAACATAATAACTTGATGTGTTCCCAACAGTATGACTTCTCTTTTATGATTTAACTTGTGATTTTAAAAATTTTCTTTTTTTTTTTTT
>NW_012115533.1:1366095-1367938 GCF_000951035.1 Colobus angolensis palliatus
TAGAAGTTTTCCAGGCTCTTTTTTATTTTCTTTTTTAGGTTGCATGACTCCTAATTTCTGAGTTCGGACTGTTTTATGGAAGTGATAGATCAAATCTTAATGTTTCTAGAGGATCAGTCAAAATTAAAAAGAGTCACAGACCATGGTTGCTTGCATGCTTTTAAGGAAGAGTCACTCTGAAATTTGGAAAAAGGTTTGAAATCTTCCAAAATTGGAGTATGCATTTTTCCACATGGCAGGAAAGCCAAGAGGATCTGTGACAGTAGTAATTCTTTGTACAATTCTTATTGATGCTCTCATCATGCCATTTTTCAATTGTTTGTTTGTACAGGTGTCTTTTTATTAGTCTGTGAGCTGAGGAAGCGTCTATATCATATTATTTTTATGTCTTGGATGCACAAATCACAGAAACACAATGACTGTCATAAAGCATTTGTTTGATAAGAATGTATTCAATGAATGAAGAATAGAGAACAATTTGTCCTTTATGTCCCCTGGAGAAAAGGCTAAACAGGAACCACCTCCTTCAGCGCAAATCCACAGCCTGATGCTGTGGGCTAAGATGACAGGAGAGCAGTCTTTGCTTAGAGTATTTCTCCCTGCTATTTAGTTAGGATGTCAGAGGGCCTCCTTGTCATACTCAATAAACTGGAACACCTGGATAGTTTTCCTCTTGATTTTCTGTCCAAAGAAGACACTCAATTGAGAATGAAACTGAGACCAGGTTCTGCTTCATCCTTTTGCTGCCCAGGACTTCTCAGTGTGTTGTTACAACTGACATAGACAGCAGCTCTTTTGTTGAACTCTTTACTTTGAATGCCCTGATAGCATTTACATTGCTACTCAAAGTTATAGTCTCACACTCTGTTCTCATAATAAAAATCCCTCAGGTAAAGGGGCTAATAAAATATACATGGGTTTTTCTCTTTGCCAAAGGACAGCCAAATACCACTTCCTTCACATTTGCTTAAGGACAAGAGTATTTCTGTTTCAAAAAGGAATGCATTTTGTTCTAAAATAAAATATGGCACCCATGAAATTGTATAAGATGTAATTTAAGGGAAACCAGCTCTGCATTATAACAGGATTTTCTTATCAAGCTCTCCCCAGATGCTGCAGCTGTCATGTAGGCCATGCCAATGTCTGGTGTCATGCCAGTTTGATGCAAGTTGGTTCCACTTGTCACCCTTTCAATTTCCCAGCTGGCCTCAATTTTAAAGGGCATATTAGCATTATCATAGCAATCTTAAAGATGTGTCTTGGCTTGACTTTAAGCCTGTTTTGTTTCTAAGTCACAAAGTATAATGAAACTCCACTGAGATAAAAAGGATTTTATTGTCTATATGTGACATCAAATGCTCTAATCTCTGACCAAAGAAATTGAAGGTTTTTAAAAAGGTTGTTCTATGAGATACACTGCAGTGTAGCATCAAAGAGAATGAGAGGTGCTTTAGAACACACTGGCTTAAATAACAGGTAGAGGGGTACTTTACTTTGCACATTTTGAAAACCCCTATGCCTTTGTGTGCACAGAAATAGTTTTAATGGAAGTCATTAAAAGAGTACAGAACTGTTTGACAAAATAGAAAAAACCTAAAAACAGAAATGCAGTCTATATTAAATTATTAAACAGTAAAATTACTTGCTCTGTCAATTATTAATGGCAAATCTCAAGCTTGCTTAAAATACAGATGTTTACCTCAGCATCTTTAGATGCCTTTTGTTTGAGTGTTGTCTTGCTGCTTTAATATTACATTACCAAATTTTGTGATAAGGATGTTTGTTTGAGATGACGGAAAGTCTCTGGGAAGCTATTAGTTGCTAACAACATCATTTGACACTT
>NW_012115533.1:1369123-1396994 GCF_000951035.1 Colobus angolensis palliatus
AAGGATCCAGTTTCAGCTTTCTACTTATGGCTAGCCAATTTTCCCAGCACCATTTATTAAATAGGGAATCCTTTCCCCATTTCTTGTTTTTCTCAGGTTTGTCAAAGATCAGATGGCTGTACATGTGTGGTATTATTTCCGTGAACATTTTTAAGTCTTTGGCATGTAACATTTTTGTCTTCTCTATATTATCTCAGAAACTCAAAGTTTTACTCCTTTTTTATTCACAATATCAGAACAATGATACTATATTGGTTTGCTGTGAAGGAATACAGTAAGTGAAACCTTAGCAGTGTACTGGGAATGTGGTAAGTATTCCAGTAATTGAATTCACTGTTTCAAACACAAATACACAGGTAAACACGCACACACACGTGCACACTCACACACCTGCACTGCCTTTCTGGAAATTTACAACACAGAAACTTAATAGCAACTGGGTGATTGGGTTTGGTTAATTTTGAGAGTTAATCTAAATGTATTTGAAAATCATTAGGAGTCTAAATTGCATTAGATAGAAACAGCAGATCTTTGCCCTGGTGGAGAAAATAGAAAGGCTGTGTGTCTTTCCTTTTAACAAAATCAAAGTGAAGTTTTAGAGATGGAATATCTTCAGATCTGCAAGTTCTTGGCCCAGCATTGGAACAAATAAGTTCTCAATTTACTAGGCTTGTAATCGTTTACTTCCTTAATTTGCTTCTGAGATAGTGAATAGCACCACCTCTCAAAGGGATGTAGCAAGACAGGTATACTGTATCAGATTGTGAAAGGAGCTGTTTACTTATTAAGGAGTTAGTTATAGGACCCATTAAATTACTTTTTCACAATTAAGTCTTGTGTTTAGACCTGTGTTTTAGAATGATAATTCCTTCAGCTGCACTATGATACACTGAAATAAGGGAAAATTAGTACAGAAAAAAAGGAATACAAAAAGCAATTTGGGACTATTTTGTTGGTATATGTTTACCGCATTTTCTATATAGAAATGTAGTAAAGGGTCGTTATGAAAGGCTTTGTTCCTAAACCTGGGTTTGAATAGTGGTTCTGCTATTACTAAGCTATAGGGACTTTAGGCAAGTTACCTAATTTATCTGTGATCATGATTCAGTTTCTTCATATATAAAATATTAATAGCTATATCATAGGATTGTAGTGGTGACTAAGTAAATTCATAGATATAAATATATTGGAACCATGCCTGGTGTATTGCAAGTCTTCTACTATAGATTATATAAGGGCATACCCTAGAAACTTCAAATGATTTACAGTGCACAACTTTTCTTGATGGGGAGATGGGTAGTTTATATTTTAAATTGGTGAGACACGTATCTAAATTATTTGAGCTCCTTAACACACTACACCTATTCTCTTTCTGTTTGTAGTTTGATATATGTGTTTAAATCCGATAACATTACAGATTAGTAAATCTTTATATTGTGAACCACGTCAACCCCAGTGACCTAAGTTTATTAGAAACAAAAAGAAACTCAACCTTCATGTCTCCATTTCATGGTTCCGGTACCATGGAATTATTAAGAGGGTTAACTGGCATATGGTATGTAAAAGTGCCTAAGAAATAAGAAGTGCTTAATTCACTTTTGTGGAGTTTGAATTTGACCTTCATTGTAAAGGGAAAAAGAGAAAATGCTTAAATCAAAAGTCAATAGTAAATTTTGGACAAATGTGCTTTTCAAATCTAATAATTAAAAACATCAGGAATTGCTTCCAAACCACTGCTCTATCTGGGAAAGTTATGTTTGGGCTACTCCAGGGCTGATGGGTCCTTTCCTCCCATTGGATGTGATTTCTCCAATATAAGCAGCCCTAATGCAGGATATCTATGTTCGTTTTGACTCAATTTCAAACCAGCAGTGAGAACTTGGGCTGGTGTTTTCACCTTGCTCGTTTCCCTTATCACATTTCTAAAATTAATGTGAGGGGAAAAATGCACTTTGTAAAGCTCTCCCAGTATGTGGGATTTTATCTCTTGTGCCAGCAGCTCAGCACCAGAAGTCCCAGTCATGGTAAATGGTCTTCCTGTGTCACAGGAAGATAACTGCTTCGTTCAGGGAAAAATCAGACACTTGGTACCAGACCTCAGCTGAACTTCTTAGGTGACTTTAGGCAATTAATTAGGCTCTCTCAACTTCACCTAGACATCTGGAAAATGAGAACAATAATATATATCCTTATCTGAAGAATATAGAGAATTGTCCTCATTCAATTGTCTAAAAGTAATGACTGAGGATTGATTTCCCTCTCCACTGTGCCTAACTCTGATGATTCCTTTTATAGAAGTTCTCCACATTCACAGATACTAGTGACCCAAACAGCTAACTGTTTGGTGTATTGTTGGTGGGCTTGGTGGTATATTCATAGGAGTAGAATGTGTGCACCATACACTCATGAGAGCTGATACCCACAGATATAAGTTGAATGTGTCAGAGGCATGTGGTTATTTTAATAAATATTGCCTCTGTTTCACAGACACAGGCTGCTTTTGAAGGTGTCTTACCTTGGGTGGTTTGAAGCTTCTTTAATATGAAAGCCTCCACAAATCAATTTTTTAAGTATTTCAATTTGATTGTTTAACACAGTGGTCCCCAATATTTTTGGCACCAGGGTCCGGTTTCCTGGAAAACATTTTTTTTTTGGTCCTGAGATGAAGGTGGGGCAGAGGGGATGGCTTAGGGATGAAACTTGAAACTGTTTTACCTCAGATCATCAGATATTAGTTAGATTCTCATAAGGGGAGTACAACCTACATCCCTCACAAATGCAGTTCACAACAGGGTTCCTGCACTCCTATATCTGACAGGAAGCTGAACTCAGGATAATGTTGTTCAGATAATGCTCCAGCCAGCCGCTCACCTCCTGCATTGAAGCCAGGTTTCTAACAGGACACTAACTGGTACTGGTCCCCAGCCCTGGGGGTTGGGGACCCCTGGTTTAACACATTCAGAGAGCTAAAAAGGAAATAATTTTCATTGTTCATATACTGAAAACTGTGGTTGCCAAGAAACCTAATTTCTATTGACACTCTTGTTGTTGTTGTTATTGTTGTTTTTGAGATGGGGCCTGGCCCTTAGCTTATCATTATCAAATATCAAACTATCATTATTAAATTAATACTCTATTGTAAGAAAGATATTGTGTGTGTAATGGACGTGCCTCATTCTGCTTTCTGATTTGCATGCAAATGATTAAAGTAGCACATGCACTAGTAGTTACAAACAAATGGCTTTTTAAGGATGGGATGCCTCCTTATACCTTATACAAAAATGAACTCAAGATGTATTAAAGACTTAAACATAAAACCTAAAACTATACAAACCTAAAGACTTAAAGACTTAAACATAAAACCTAAAACTATAAAAACCCTAGAAGAAAACCTAGGCAATACCATTCAGGACATAGGTATAGGCAAAGACTTCATGTCCAAAACACTAAAAGCAATTGCAAGAAAAGCCAGAGTTGACAAATGAGATCTAATTAACAAATGAGATCTAATTAAACTAAAGAATTTCTGCTCAGCAAAAGAAACTATCATCAGAGTGAACAGGCAATCTACAGAATGGGAGAAAATTTTGCAATCAATCCGACATAGGGCTAATATCCAGAATCTACAAAGAACTTAAACAAATTTACAAGAAAGAAACAACTCCATCAAAAAGTGGGCGAGGAATATGAACAGACACCTCTCAAAAGAAGACATTTATACAGCCAAAAACATATGAAAAAAAGCTCATCATCACTGGTCATTAGAGAAATGCAAATCAAGACCACAATGAGATACCATCTCACACCAGTGATCATTAAAAAGTCAGGAAACAACAGATGCTAGAGAGGTAGTGGAGAAATAGCAATGCTTTTACACTGTTGGTGAGAGTGTAAATTAGTTCAACCATTGTGAAAGACAGTGTGGCGATTCTTCAAGAATCTAGAACCAGAAATACCATTTGACCCAGCAATCCCATTACTGGGATTACATATACCCAAAGGAGTATAAATCATTCTACTATAAAGACACAGGCACACTTAGGTTTATTGAGTCACTGTTTACAATAGCAAAGACTTGGAACCAATCCAAATGCCCATCAATGATAGACTGGATAAAGAATATGTGGCACATATACACCATGGAATACTATGCATCCACAAAAAATGATGAAGTCATGTTCTTTCTAGGGACTTGGATGAAGCTGGAAACCATCATTCTCAGCAAACTAACACAGGAACAGGAAACCAAACACCACATGTTCTCACTCAGAAGTGGGAGTTAAACAATGAGAACACATGGACACGGAGGGGAACATCACACACTGGGGCCTCTTGGCGGGTGGGCAGCAAGGGGAGGGAGAACATTAGGATAAATACCTAATGCATACCAGGCTTAAAACCTGGTGCTGCAAACCACCATGTATACCTGTGTAAGAAACCTGCACATTCTGTACATGTATCCCAGAACTTAAAGTAATATAAAAATTAGAAAAATAAAAAAATGGATGGGATGCAGAAACACAGAAAGAGAACACTGAAACATTGAAATTTCATTCAGCAACTAAAGGAGCCATCTTAGCTCACTGCAGCCTCAGACTCCTGAGCTGAAACAATCTTCCATTCTCAGCCTCCCTAGTGGCTAGGACTACAGGTGCATGCCACCATACCTGGCTAATTAAACAAACATTTTTGGTAGAGACGGAGACTCACTTTGTTGCCCAGGCTGATCTCGAACAATTCTTGTGGTTATTACTTCTTTATTTACAATATTCATTTAAGAAATTATTGTATTATTTCTTAATATTTTAGTATTTTTAGATATGTTCATCTCGTTTCTACTATTTAGAAATTAGAATTTAGAATTTAGCTCTCTTTTATCATCCAGCACATCCAAATATGTCTCCTCCTTCTGTCTTTGAAATATAGTTGTAACTCGTTTTTGGTTAATTCCATGTTGATAAGTTTTCACCCATCAAAAATATATAATTTTTAAAATTGCAGAATCAAATGGTGTTCCATGAGTTTGTTTCCTTTCTTGAAAGCCTTTGTGGATTTTTTTTCCTGCAATTAATTCGCCCTTTTATTTCATTTGCTTGGCACCAGTCTTTTAATAGCTTTCTGGAAAGTCAAATCTGTCTGATAATTTATCATTTCATCTTTTCTTTTTCCTGCCAACACCTCAGAAATTCTTTATTTATGTGGCCTAACACTCTCTAGCCTGTAACCAAACTGTCGTTCTGGGTCTTCCTTTCACGTTTTCAGTGATTCTCTTTATCTCTCTTTTGTGTTGGGTTTCTGATTCTTACATTCCCATGTCGTCCTCATTATTGTTTTTTTTTTTTTTTTTTAACTGGCTCCTCTAGTTGCTGAATGAACTTTCAGTGTTTCAATGTTCTCTTTCTTTGTTTCTGCATCCCATCCTTAAGAAGCCATTTGTTTGTAGCAGCTAGTGCATGTGCCACTTTGATTATTTACATGCAAACCAGGAAGCCGTATGAGACATGTCCATTACACATACAATAGCTTTCTTGCAATAGACTATTGATTTGATAATGATAGTGACTGAAGTATTCATTTGAGTCTTTAGATTGTACTCAAACTGCTCATAGAGCAGGTCCCATGTTGAATGAAGCTCTGTAACTTAAATTTGCTATGATTTTCCATTTTGACTTGATAGCTGCTATGTTCCAGGTTATTTGTAACTCTTTCTGGTTATTTAAGAGGAGCTTTTGAATTTTTGTGCGATCATATGTTGCCGGTATAGCTATGAAGAAAATATTCAATAAATAAAATCTAACAAGCAGAAGATGTAAACATATATTTTTGTGAAAACCTCTGATGCTATAGACCTTCAAATTTAAAATGACAGCTATTTTAATAGTCAGAAAAGGAAACATTTTCATGAGAAGCAATAACAAACCTATCCATAATTTAAAATACAAATTTTGACAACAAGTTATAACAATGAATATTAAAGGATTTCTATTGCTTCTAGGTCATACATTTGGATCATTTAGGAAATATCACAAGTTAAGAGGAATGAGCGCGTAACAGCCATCAGTTTAGAATTATCTCTTAATCATATTAAATAATTTTAATATTTTCTTCAAGGATATTACATACTGCAGGCATAGAGGGTAATAAAAGCAGTCCTGCATGAACCTTCTGAATATTTATTATGTATTAGATTTTTTTCTTAGACTCTTTTATAAGGGTCTGACATAGAGAAAGGAATAGATTCAGAACATTTTACTTTTCAGTTCAAAGATATTTTTCCTTCCATTAGGCAAAGGAGCAAAGAAATACTGCTGATATGATCAGATAAAATAGTAACAAACAATAGACAAGTAGTCACTTCATGCAGTCCCGTGGTCTGAGACCTTTATCAATGCAGTTTAATAGGTATGTGTTGAGGATCTGCTGTATATAAGGACATGTCCTGGATGCCCTGATGATGGACACCAAAGAATCACTATGATGATAAGGAAAAGGTCTTTATTCTCAAGATGCTTAAAGCCTAATAGCATCACAAATAACTATGATGTAAAATAGAAGATGAAGTTCTAGAGTAGAGAAATTAGCCATGTAGTATTGGTGCATAGAGAAGAGACTGGTTTGCTAACCAGACAGCTTCAGAAAATCTCTGAAAAGGAAGTGGACTCTGTGTTTTGAATGACAGTAGGGTAATTCACAAGGGAAAGTGTTTAAGGATATATCACATCTTATTTTACATTGCCTCATACTCAAAACTCTCACAAGTGTCTTTTATTTCGTAGTTATTACTGCCTGTTTTACAAATAAGAAACATGAAATGTTAAAAAGTCTAAATGAATTTCTTAAAGTCCTAATTGTTACAAGTGGTTAGGGATGGCACAGTTGAAAAATGTTGTCAAAATCCAATCTGATGATGATTTTAGGTATAATCCACTCTTACAATATTATGGTTGGCAGAGGCCTAGAAATGTCAGTCTTACCAAATATGGTTTTGTATACAGGAACAGAGTGTTTCTTTGATTCTAAATTACTCCTGCAATGATTCTAAAAAATTATTTGCCACAGTGAACACAGATGGTCTATAAGAGTGCTTCCAATCTCCCCAGATTGTCAGAATGACCTAAAAGGATATTTTAAGAACACACATTCAACTCCCATCACTACTAATCATTCCTACTCATTTTATCTGAAAAACTAGGATTAGTGCTAACAGATCAGTATTTTTAATTGCTACTCAGGTAACTGGAATAATGTGCTAGAAGTGGAATATATTATTCAAAATGAGAAATGTAATTATTTTACCCCAAAATCACTATCATTTTCTAATATAAAATTTTATAACACATCACTTCTTGTATATAACTAATGTAACTTTTTGCTACAACAAGGGACATTGATGTGCAACTAAAGATGACAATGCCCTATAATTAAAAATGAAAAATATCCAATTTTCTAGACATTTCAGATCAGAATGAACACATATGTCTCCCAAAGATATCCAGTGAAAATCTTTGTGAGGCCCAGAGAATTTCTTCATTGAGCTGTCCCTGGGTACAGCCAGTGTAGCTGCTATTCCAGTTCTCATGAAAAACTCTTTATTTGTATACATATGACTTCTGTCATTTAATGCAGAAAGACAATTATAATGAATTGTATAAGATTAATATTTTTTAAAGGCCAATCCTTATTCTGAGTGGTTTGAATGTCTTACTGAAGATAGACGGACCGGACTATAGTGAAATATAGATATTTGTTCAAATCCTGGCTTTGCCTCTTATCTTTGTGATTTTGACAAATTATTTTAAATCCTAAGTCCTTGATTTTGGCATTCATAATAACTAAAATAGGAAATTTATCAGGATGATTAACCAATGAATATAGGAGAATTACTCTGACACTCCCTGGCCCATGGTAGGCATGGGGAAGTGCTGGAGAACTACCACTCCCTATGGCAGATGATGTGTAAGCAGTCTTCTGCTCACAGTGGTAATCCAGAGAGCCAGGTCTGCTGAAGGCATCTTAGATATAAGAAGGCCCAAAATACAATTTAGGGCAGTAATTTTGCCTTAATCCCTGTCACCGAGATGGGTCAAAGTGATGGCACATCACCCAAGCTTACAAGACATTTTCAAATTGGTATTGGAATTGGTCAGAATTGCCAGTTACCATTTCCACAGGGATGGGCCAGTGTCAGCAAAGAAGCAACATGAAGAGATGAGAAGACAAAGAGGGCTGATTCTGTATGTTCTTGGTTTTAGTGTTTTACAAAGTAAACTCTAATCCTACCCATCTTGGATTGGTTATTTTAACAAATGTATACTTATTGGCAACCAAGAAAGTCTTATTTAGTACAGGAGGTGACCAATATTTTGGAAAAAATGTAAAAATCCTGATAAACATATATATTTATCCCTCAAAACGTGGGTATGCCATTTTCCCCTATTATTAATGGTAGTTAATATATGCATTTTCTTTTTGCATCTTGTATTCGTTCATTCTCACACTGCTCATAAAGGCATACCAAAGACTGAGTAATTTATAAAATAAAGAGGTTTAATTATCTCACAGTTCCACAGGGAAGGGGAGGCCTCACAATCATGGTGAAGGCAAAGGAGGAGCAAAGCCACATCTTACATGGTGGCAGGCAAAGAGAGAGCTTGTGTAGGAGAACTCCTCTTTAGAAAACCATCATATCTCATGAGACTTATTCACGATCACAAAAACAGCATGGGAAAGACATGACCCCACGATTCAATTACCTCCTATCAGGTCCCTCCCATGACACATGGGAATCATGGAAGATACAATTAAAGATGAGATTTGGGCGGGGACACAGCCAAACCATGTCACATCCATTATTGAATCCAAATAAGTAACATTCATTTATTGTAAAACAAATTCAAACAAGAATTCTATGAATTGATAAGTTATGTCTTTTTCCTCGTATCTTCTCTCATTCACTGGGATGTGTCATTACCCAATCATGTGTGTAATCTTTAAGAAATGTTTAGCATATCTGCATATATATATATTTGATTTATGTAATTATTTAATAACTATTTCTTTTAGAATACATAATTCATGTACAAATACAAAATTTAAAGTGTATATAGCAGAAGGCTCCCTTTCATTACTGGCTGTGGCTACTCTGGAATGCTCTGCAATTCAGAAGAAGTTTGTTTTAAATCATCAGGAAAGCATTTTTTTAAATATACTTTTAAATTCTGGGATATGTGTGCAGAATGTGTAGGTTTGCTACGCAGGTATATATGTGCCATGGTGGTTTGCTGCACCCATTAACCCATCATCTACATTAGGTATTTCTCTTAATGCTATCCCTCCCATGCCCCCCCACCCCCAACAGGTCCCAGTGTGTGATGTTCCCCTCCCTGTGTTCATGTGTTCTCATTGCTCAACGCCCACTTATGAGTGAGAACATGCTGTGTTTGGTTTTCTATTGCTGTGTTAGTTTGCTGAGAATGATGGTTTCCAGCTTCATTCATGTTCCTGCAAAGGACGTGGACTCATCCTTTTTTATGGCTGCATAGTATTCCATGGTGTATATGTGCCACATCTTCTTTATCCAGTCTATCATTGATGGGCATTTGGGTTGGTTCTAAATCTTTGCTTTTGTGAACAGTGATGCAATAAACCTAAGTGTACATGTGTCTTTAATAGTGGAATGATTTATAATCCTTTGGGTATATAACTCAAGATCTATTAAAGACTTAAACATAAGACCTAAAACCATAAAAACTCTAGCAGAAAATGTAGGCAATACCATTCAGGACATAGACATGGGCAAAGACTTCATGACTAAAACACCAACAGCAATGGCAAAAAAAAGTCAAAATTGTCAAATCAGATCTAATTAAACTAAGGAACTTCTGCACAGCAAAAGAAACTATCATCAGAATGAACAGGCTGCCTAGAGAATGGGAGAAAATTTCTGCAATCTATCCATCAAAAAAAAAGACTAATAGCCAGACTCTACAAGGAACTTAAACAAATTTGCAAGAAAAAAAAAGAACCATCAAAAGGTGGGCAAAGGATATAAACGAACACTTCTCAAAAGAAGACATTTAGGTGGCCAACAGATATGTAAGAAAAAGTTCATCATCACTGGTCATTAGAGAAATGCAGATCAAAACCAGAATGAGATACCATCTCATGCCAGTTAGAATGGTGATCATTAAAAAGTCAGGAAACAACAGATGCTGGAGAGGATGTGGAAAAATAGAAACGCTTTTACATTGTTGGTGGGAGTTCAACCATTGTGTAAGACAGTGTGGCAATTCCTCAAGGATCTAGAACCAGAAATACCAGTTGACTGAGATATGTATTTTTATACATATATAAAACTATTCAATGTTTAATTAGATAGTTTTCATACCATGATTTTCCCATATGCAAACAAACAAACAAACAAACAAACAACGCAACAATGGGAAAATAGAATCACACTGTATCGAATAGGAGGAGGCTTTCAGCTACAAGTAATAAAATATCCAAATTAAAGTGTCTTTGACATTGAGAAAAATTTACTAATTCACATAAGAAAAATCTAGATTTGGCATTTTCCAGTAGATTGGAAGTTAAGTGAGTGGCACAATAATGCCTTTAAACATTGTGCATTCTTTAGCATGGTACAACGTCTCCCTTCAGGGCCACAGAATGATTGAAACAGTTCCAAGTGCCACAAACAGACATCACAGTATCCAGCAAGGAAGCCTACAAACAGACTTGCTTCTCAATCATTATTAAGGAGAACGAGAATATCTATAATTTAAATATATCAATCGTGTCTCTCTACTGGGCTGAGGAAGGGGTCCTCTTAACTCTGCACACCAAAAGTTGAAACATAACCTCTGTCAGTAAGGAAGACTCAAGTGTGTGAAGGTTTGTGGTTGTCGATACAGAGAAGGTATATATGAGATACACAGCCCTGAAACTTTCTTTTAATTCAACAATAATATAATATGCCTATGTAAAGTTACCTCATTTTTTCAAAATTAAACATAACATTTATTCACTTTTAAAAATTGAAATTAAATTAACATAACATAAAATTAACCGTTTTATAGTGAACAATTTCGTGGCAATGAATACGTTCGCAAAGTTGTACAACCACTACTGAGATTTAATTCTTATATTCTTTTATAATGGCTAGATTTCTCAAATAAAATTCCATTAATCAGTTTTATAACTAGGAAAAAGTCATCTATTTTAGTAATAAAAATGCTGCCTCCTTTCTCTCTCAGAAATCTCTTTGTATGAATACAGTAAGCTTGATTAAAAGCTTTGCTCCCAGAAAATTTAGCCCCCATATCGGGAAAAATCCTGTTATATTTCTGTTATAACATGAATATGCCAGATAACATTCCGGGGCTTCTAAATTTTAAAAATTAAAATGTCTTATTCTTTAATTTGAATGTATTTAATTTGAATTTTGTATAATTCTATTTGGGGACTGTCAGAATTAAAATGCAAAATACCAAGGGAATTACTTTTTATTATTAGGTAGGTAGACATAAAGACTTAAATATTTTATTTCAGATAGCTAGATGCAATGTGGTAGTTGGGTGGAGGACCAGGTATAAAAAGTGTGCTGCATATCATATTTTAAAAAGGCAACCACATGTAATTCAACGAGTTATTTAGGTTGAGTATGCTCTTAGGATTTGATCATTATCATTTAATATCATATTGGAATGTTTTCAAATCTGCAGCGCCAGGCACAGATTGTTCTCTTTGAACTTGATGTATATATAAAAAGAACTTCATAGTTAAATATAGACTTGAGATTTCATGGCTAAAGTATGTCTGCTAGAAAAAAAATAAATGTTTGCAAAGACTAGTTATTTTTATTTTAGTATTTGGAAACACCAGTCTTTACCAGTGTGAACCTCTCTCTCTCCTTTTTCACTTTATTTTACAACACATTGTCTACCTAGCTTTTTGCACTGCATACATTGCAATCACATAATATAACCTGGGAAATTAATTGACTCAATATCACTGATACTTGCTTTTAAATGTGTAGAGAAACTCATTATGAGAACGATGAAACTAAAATTATTGAAAGTCAGTATGATGATTGCCTTCATAAAGTACATTCCAACTTAGGGGATGTTTTCTCATAGCATCCTATTAATAAAGAATGCAGATCTTTCAAGAACATTGTGCTTTGTTGTGAAATAGGGCAAGTGACTAAAATTACTGCAGAGTTGAGAAAAATTAGATGTAGGGAAGTAAGGTGAATCCCAATTAATTGGGAAGGATTTAAAATAAGGAGAGGAAATAAGGGAGAGTATTTTTCCATGGACTGTTACAAAGAATATTAAGCCTCATTCTGACCACATCCTTGAGTCAAATTGACAAACAATGCCCAGGATGGGAAGTCCTCTATGGTAACAGAGTGTAAAATTTGATGTTAAACACATCTGGGTCTTAATTCTTCTCTGATTTTTACAAGCTGTGTGGACTTGAATAAACTATTCTGATTCTCTAAGACTCCATTTTGTCACCTGACAAAGAGGTTTTGTCCTACTATTGTTCTTTCTTCTGGATAATATTAAATAAGATATTTGTAAATAAGACATAAGTAGCTGTTGAAGGCAGTGCCAGGCTAATCATAGATGCTTACAGAATTACAGCAAACTGTACAGTATTCTGGTAAAGTAATTTAGATGCTATTGCTATAGATATGTATCATTCTATCTTTTAAACTAAAAGTCATTTGGATGAATGATCGGGATCTGTGGTGCTCAGTGTAGTTTTTTCTCTGACATGTTTGAGAGACAGATAATGGTCTACTATGGTATTGATTCTTAAAGTCTCCAGGGTACGTATATATATCTGTGAAAAATCTCCAAATGGCTGTAATAGCCATACCCCCTTTCTCCATCTCCTCCACTAGTTGCAATTAATCTCCACCTCCTAGTATGTAAATCAGAACATTTAGATTTTACCTTCATTTGATTCTACTTAGTATTTATTAAAGGTCTAAGTTTTAACAGATGACGAAGATGTCATTTCAAATTTAATCTTGAAATGGATATTTTACAGTAGGAATCTTGGATATTTACTGACATCACCAAAATAATAAATTTTGTTAGGTGGATATACATAAAATAACATTGATATCGACTGATTATCTTAGTCTCTGAGCTCCACTCATTCATTTTCCTTTCACACTTTTTGAAGAAACTGCAGCATATGCTTTCTAACTGTTTGTTTAAGAAATGTGTACATTTATGCTGCTGCTTTTCCTCCTGCCTCTGATAACTGGTCTTGGTGTGATTTTTTTTTCAACTTGTAGCAAACAGAAGTCAAAAAGGCAAATTTGTAGGAAAGGCTGTGGCTGAGGTCTTAATAAGATTGAAAGTATACAGGCAGTATCCTCAAACTCCTTAAAACATTAATATAGAGGAACTCTTTTTATCTTTGTCTATTTTTCTCTTCTTTTCCTCATCCCTGCTGCCAGCCTATCAAAGCCATTTACCACTAAGAGGTGGGCCCAACTAGAGGAACTGACATTCAAGACACTTCTTTACTTTAGTTGACCCTCAGTAAAGCAACTTTAAGGAGGGTCATTTCCTGAGAATTTGTCAGGACATGTGAATGCTGTACAAGCAGGGAATCTGACTAGTTTTGGCCTCCTTGACCTAGAAGACACAAAGAAGAAACTTCTGTCAAAACTATTTCCAGAGTTCTTCGATGCAACCTAAGCACCCTCAAAATTAAGACTCCTACAAGATTTAAAAGTTGTATAACACTCTTTTCTATCTATCTCTTTCTATTTCTATCTCTACAATCATTAGCACTTGCACTGCTTATATGTCCATAAACAAAATAAATAAATAAATAAGATACAGCTTTCAGTGAGGAAAATGCAGCATCTTGGGAAAAACTAATTTTAGGATGATTTTTGTGAGTAGAACATTCTCAGTTTTATGGTATTACTGTCCGGTCTCTTCACTTTTTAATTTTAATTAATTGATTTTGAGGTAGGGTCTCACTCCTTCACCCAGATGCAATCATGGTTCAGGTGATCCTCCCACCTCAGCCTCCTGGGTACCTGGGACTACAGGCGCATTCCATTACCCCCGGCTAAAGTTTTGTATTTGTGTAGAGACAGGGTTTCACTGTGTTGCCCAGGCTCGTCTTGAACAAATGGGCTCAAGCCATCTGCTGGTCTCAGACTCTCAAAGTGCTGAGATTATAAGAGTAAGTCATGGTGCTTGGTCTGCTTTCATTTTTACGTTTATTAAAGATTTTATTTTTCTTTTTATCAGATTTAGGCATGAACCAAAATTTATTTCAAGGTTACTATATGAAGGGGGCATTTTCAAACAATACTACATGTTTTTCATTTACATTTCTTCCTTTCATATTGTTTATGCGCTGTTATGAAACTTTTTGAGATTCACATATGGGCTGGGCACTGTGACTCATGCCTGTAATCTCACCACTTTGGGAGGCTGAGGCAGCCTGATCACTTGAGTTCAGGCATTCCAGATCTGCCTGAACAACATGGTGAAACTTATTTCCTACCAAAAATTAGCCGGGCATGGGTGCATGAACTTGTACTACCAGCAACTCAGGAGGGTAAAGTGAGACCATTGCTTGAGCCCAGGAGGAAGAGGCTGTAGTTAGCAGAGATCATGCCACTGTACTCCAACCTGAGTGACAAAGTGAGACCCTGTCTCAAAAAAAAAAAAAAAAAAATACATATATGGAAATTTTCTGGTAAGTAGAACAGAATAGTTGAGTTGAAGCTGAAGCCTTGACTGAATTATTTTTTTTGTAAGACATTATCCGTTTCCAAACTATTTTAAAATTCATATGGAACCAAAAAAGAGCCCAAATAGTCAAGGCAATCCTAAGCAAAAAGGAAAAAGCTGGAGGCACCAAGCTATCCAACTTCAAACTGCATTATAGGGCTACAGTAAAGCAGCATGGTACTGGTCCAAAACAGACACATAGACCAATGGGAAAGAATAGAGAATCTGGGAGTGAGACCACACACTTACAAATATCTAATCTTCAACAAACCTGACAAAACCAAGCAATGGGGAAACGATTCCCTATTCAATAAATGGTGCTGGGATAACTCGTTAGCCATATGCAGAAGATTGAAACTGGACCCCTTTCTTACACCATACACAAAAATTAACTCAAGATGGATTAAATACTTAAATGTAAAACCCAAAACTATAAAAACTCTGAAAGACAACCTAAGCAATACAATTCAGGACATATGCATGGGAAAAGATTTCATGACAAAGACACCAAAAGTAATTGCAACAAAAGAAAAAATTGACAAATGGGATCCAATTAAACTAAAGAGCTTCTGCACAGCAAAAGAAATTATCAACAGAATAAACAGACTACCTACAGAACGAGAGAAAATCATTGCAGTCTATCCATCTGACAAATATCCAGCATCTATAAGGAACATAAACAAATTTAAATAAAAAAACAAAGAACCCCATTAAAAAGTGGGCGAAGGACATGAACAGACTCTTTGCAAAGAAGACATGCATGCAGCCAACAATCATGAAAAAAGCTCAACATCACTGATCATTAGAGAAATGCAAATCAAAACGACAACGAGATACCATCTCACAGTAGTCACAATGGCTATTATTAAAAAGTCAATAAAATAACAGAAACTGGCAAGGTTGTGATGAACAAAGAACACTTCTACACTGCTGGTGGGAGTGTAAATTAGTTCAGCCATTGTGGAAGACAGTGTGGCGATTCCTCAAACACCTAAAGACAGAAATACCACTTGACCCAGCAACCCCATTACTATGTATATACCCAAAGGAATATAAATCATTCTATTATAAAAACACATGCATGCGTATGTTCATTGCAGTGATATTCACAATAGCAAAGACATGGAATCAACCTAAATACTTATCAATGATAGACTAAGGAAAATGTAGTAATGTACACCACAGAATACTATGTAATGATAAAATAGAATGAAATCACGTCCTTTGCAGGGACATGGATGGAGCTGGAGGCCCTTATCCCTAGCAAACTAACACAGAAACAGAAAATCAAACACCAGATGTTCTCACTTATAAGTGGGAGATAAATGATGAGTACACATGGACACATAGAGTGGAAAACACACCAGGGTCTTTTGGAGGGTGAAGGTTCAGAGGAGGGAGAGGATCAAGAAAAACAATGGGTACTAGGCTTAATACCTGGGTAACAGAATAATCTATACAAGAAACCCCCATGACACAAGTTTACCTGTGTAACAAGCCTGTACTTGTACCCCTGAAGTTAATACAAAAGTTTTTTTTAAAAACATTATCTGTTTCCACACACTATATACTTTGGTTAAAGTTATGGAATATGGTTGATACACATTTTATTTTAGAAAGATCCATTGCAAAGAAGAATCTGGAACAATACCTCAATATCTAGTTCTGACATTTAGGCATGGTGAATTTGCAGTAATATCAAAGGTTAGATTTAGAAAGGATGTAATGTGTATCTTGTCCAACAATTTATGGTTCAAGAAACCCTTTATAGAGAGGTGTTGAGACTGAGATAATATTTACTGCAGAGATATTAAATGCCACTTTTACTGTATTTTGAATTCTAATGTATTTTGAATTCTACAGCAATCTTGTGAAGTCGGGCATTTTTTATCACTAATTTAAGATAAGAGAGATTTGAAGCTATGAGGTAGTTGCTGTATGCCTGTTAGTTAGCAAGTAGTTAATCAGATTTACACCTAGTTGTCTATTACCGGTAAATACTTGTTAATGAACAGATCATGAAATGGATTTACAAGAATGATGTAACTCTGTATCCAACACATCATTGTAGTACCAATATGTAATTATTTGTTTTAGTTTATCCCATTTAACAAAGCTTAATTGACTTGTATGACCTTAACTTAGCACTTTCCACGAAGATTAGTACGACTATAATGGCACATGTCTTTCTTGATAAAGAAATGACCTACACTGATTCATTATTAAATATATATGTGCAAATTCCAGACCCATCAAAAATTGATACTTTGTCTTTATTAACATTAATTTATGATCTACCCAGGAGATTACATGACTGGATAGATATTTAAGTCCTGAGGCTTTTCCATATTACCCTAAAACAGAAACAAGTGTGTATTTAATTACTCACATATGTGGCTCCTCTTCTGTTATAACAGAATTATTATAACGATTAGAATATTTGGACATGATTCAGTAATTTCGAATAATTTGCAACCTAAAGCACTGGTGGAAAACACAAATTTATTTCTAATGATATTATTTTAAAAGTCTGACCAATTAATAAATGATGAAAGTTAATTTCTGAATATAAAATAAATTTTTAGTATTAAAATATCAAATTATTTTAGGTGTCTTGTGTTGAGAATATTATCAATTCTATTTGATAATTAAACATCCATACTTACATTAATATTTAATTCTGCTTATAGACATTCCTGTGGTAATCAAAATCTGTAAGAACTTTTCATTCATTTATAGAGCAGATAGAAACACCCACGAAATCTTCCTGGAAGCTGGTTTTTCTAATAGGAGAAGTATTAGCAAAATGCAAAGAGATGGTATATTATGTTCACAAAGAGCGTAAATTGTTTTCAAATAATTAATCTTTTTTCATTATTTTTGAGAATAGTCAGTGATTATTTTGAGAATACCCTGATTTTGTTTTTCAAAAGTCAAATCTTTGTTAGAATATTGTTCAGGACACTTTTGAAATAAGACCACTCCTTCTTTTTTGGCATTTTGCTTATTAAATTTTATAAGATGTAAATCAAGGTAGAGTAGCTTATATATACCTGATTTTGTATACTGAGTTATAATAAAGTTGTATAAACAATATCACAAAATGTGTTTGCATTAGAGGCAAAATATTCTGGGTTTTGATGCCAGCATTATCATTCACTAGCTGCAAAAGCTTGGCCACTTTTTTTCTGTCTGCCTGAACCTCAATTATTCTATCCAAAAAATGGGATATAGATAATGTTTACATCAGAGAGTTGTTAAAAAAATCCCTAATATTTACTTAGCATTTAACACATACTTAGTAGGCACTTTCAGACAAACCATTTATCTTTTAATCTTCAAACCAATAATGTGTAATAAGAATTATAACCTAAATCATTTTCAAGATAAAAAATAACTTTCCAGGTTTATATGGTTTAATGTGATTGATAAGGAAGATAAATTCACTTGGTTCAAACTCAGGACTATGTAGTTTAAAAGTTCATGCTCTTTGCACTATAACATTGCAAAATGTTAAAATCTCATGAGAAAATACTACATGGATGGCACTCACCAATTGTGTGTGTAAGTGGATGTGGGAATTTTTCACACTCAATGCAAAATTCACCCTCTCTTTAAATCTCACTTTTTTTTTTTTTAGCTTCAATTCAAACATGAAATCAGAGGGATACATTCGTGTGTATGTGTGTGTGTGTGTGTGTGTGTGTGTGTGTGTGTGTGTAAATACCTTTTAGTTTGTGATCTAAGCCAGATTCAAGTGAAAACATTGGACATTTTTTCTCTGGTCACAAAATGACTTAGCTTCAATGCGATTCTCAAGTAAGTAACCAATAGGGGGCATGAGAGCACTACTATTAACTGTCATTGATGCTTGTCTGGTTTAACAACACTTTTCACCTGACATTTCTAAAACACTTAAAATATCATTCTAGCTGGCCGTAGTATTTGTAATTGCCTTACTAGATCTAGTTCTTGAAACTTAGCTTATTGATAAAGTGCTGTAACTCTTTGCAATATTAATGAATCAAGTATTTTGATTAGCCAGGCATGTGTAGGGGAAAAAGTTAAGATTGGGAATTCAAATGAAAATAATTTAAATGAACACAGAGCTGAAAATGAAAATGTGATGCACATAAATGGCCCCATTATTGCAAGATAACAGAATACTGTTCAGGCATTTTTCCTGTAACAGAGCAGACCACTAGTTAATTGTATATCTCTTCACTCTCACATTCCCAATAGAAATACTTTTGTCTGCCATTTATTATAAAAGAAAACATTTAAAGAGGAGAGTACAAAAATGTTTGGGGCTGAATTCTAGAATGAATCACCATTCAAAAGAAATCTAATAGTGTGCCACTTGTTTTAATCATATAATGTCAAATAGAGAATTATGTCTTTACTTTTCTATCAAATCTTGCTTACTTGTACATTTATCAGGAGAGGCTGAGGAGGGAAGTTGTACTTGGTTTGTCCTCTGCTTCCCACAGGAAAATTTAAGAGTCCTCAGAACTTTCAGGTAAGCTGTAGAACTTTACAAATATAACTTTTATCTGGGATTCTCATGAAACATGCCAGAAAGGTCTTATTTTGTTTAAGAATGGAAAGACCAAAGATATGAATGATTTTCCTTGTGGCTGAAGTAGAATAGAACAGGGAGAGGAGCAGCTTTGTGGATTAAAAGGGGAACAGGTGACCTGCAAATGATGCTGCATACTTGCTCTCGGTATTTAAAGAATCCGCTCCTCTCCCCAGAGCTGATTTATTTATTCAATGCTCATACTCCAGATTCTTTATCAGCTGTGTTATTATGATAAGGGTTTGCTGCAAACTAATTTAGGTCAAACTTTTTCTCTCATGTTTCTCTGGGAGTATTATAAAACAGTTTCAAACATGTTGGTTTCATATAGCAAAGTGGCTATGGCATGTTACATATGTATTATGATAGCACTCAGTTGTAGATGTGTGTCTGTGGGTTTTAAGATCTTAAGATAAAGAGGAATTGCCTGCACATTTTGCCCTGTGCTAAGGCAGTTATGTAGATGTACTTTGCAGTCTTTTGTAATTGGTTTATGCCAGGGTTTGTTTAGGACTTCACCTTTACTTAACTTAAAATAGATCACAGTTCTAAGAGGGAATTAGAGCCCAATCATAAGATTGGGTGAGTCTGTCTAGACACTGGACCTATTTCAGATTGAGTAAATGATGAAGCAATTTCCTGTTCTTTCACATCGTGTTTCTATTACCACCTTATTTTCTTTATTTCTGCTTTCCTCCCCAGTCAGCCCTAAAGACTATTTCTCTCTCTGTTGTGAATCTCTCTCATCTTACATACCTAATCCACTTCAGCTGAAATCCATATTCCCAGTCACATTAGAATTTAGATGACTGAGAATTCAGTTAAGAAGCAACTAAAATACATTTATCAGGCAAACTTCTCCTGATTTGGTAAAGGACACTAATTATAGTGTTCAGAAAGTCTAAATTGTTGTCTCAATTTCCACCTCTCAGAATTTTACATTTTCTCAATTTTAAATAATTAAAATGGAGTATTCACTGCAGCCCTGCCCTTGACAGTTGTGTTTTGAATTTGTTTGACAGTGGTATTAATAGATTTTCTCTAATCCACCCTCTGTTGTCTATTTCCTCTTGTGACCAATAGAACTCATTTGGTCAGTAGCTCTAGAATTGAGTGAAACTAACTGGCCCATATGGCAATTGAACTTGCAATCTTGACTTTATTAACACCACACTCCAACCAGCTGAGCTAATAAGCCAAGAAAATCAAATTAGACACTATACACAGTTCTTGGTTAATTACATTTTCCTCTTTTGGTCTCTTCATTATGGCCACTTTTTCCAATTACCAGCTTCTAAAGGGTAAGGATTGAATCTATGGGGTTCTTGTTCATTTTGCTCTTAGTTGAAATTATAGACGGGAATGTGCTACTTAAGTTCAGGCAGCAAAGTCGTGAGCATATATTAGCAAAATTATGGTACCTAATGTTCTTTGTCAGAGGCTGAAGGAGCATATTTCAAACATCTCAAGAAGACAGCAGCATTTGTAGTCAAAAGGAGTGATGGAAATGGTTTTGGCAGCTCTTTGATTCATTTTCTGTGTATCTCCTTTCCCGTCTCTGAATCTTAATCTTATTTCTGCCTCCATTTCCACCTTACTTCATGCTAGAAAATATGTACTGTGCTTTCATGTGAACCCTGGATTGCAGATGAAACCTGATTTCTAATCATGCTTACCTGGATTGCAGATGAAACCTGACTTCTAATCATGCTTCATGACCTGCCAAACTAACATTATAGCTGAAGTTCATATCTATTGTGCCCAGAAATCTGACTTTCTGAGTAGTATATGTAAACAACAACAATCTGTCCGTGATTCTTGATAATTAATCCAGTGTTCTACTCATCAAGCAGCAGTGTGAACAGGACCTAATCCTTTCTTTGCCTAAATTGCCGGGCATGGCTAATAATGGTTTCACTAAATTTAATTCATTTTAATTAATTAACATTTTGATGTGTATGCATTTATAAATTCCCTAGGCATTTACCATATTAATGTTTTATGATGAACCATCATGTCAACAAATATTGCGTCTGAAATGTTTACATAGGCTGGATGTTTGAACGCATTGTTAAGGTTATGATGCATTATTTAAGATGTTGGTTTTCGAGATTGAGAGGTTACAGGTTCCTAGAGTGTCTTTTAATACAATCTTTTAGTTTGTATTCCTCTGTAGATTAAGACAAGTTAGGAGACAATTTAATAGAATAAAATAAATGCTAAATATTAGTTAATAATTATAAACCATTCTAGTACTCAAGTTCTGCAAGGAGTCATTTTTGTCTTATTTATTACTTGAAATAGTGGTCATTAAATTTGTTTTCTTGGAGAAAAAACCAGGTTTCTCTCGTCAGATACACAGAGATCATGTACTTCAACTTCATTTTACACATGGAAAAAAAATTAAAGAAAGAAAAATCAAGAGGCATAAAAAGGGAAAGATCTTCCAAGTAAAGATAGTATTAACCAAGTGAAGACACCAAGGTCTCTAAATGTTGTGAAATTAATTTTGCCCCAGACCCCAAAAATTCACATGTTGAAACACTAACCTCCAATGTCACTGTATTTGAAGATAGATCTTTTGAGGAGGTAATTAAGGTTAAACAAAATCATGAGTGAGGTCCTAATCCCAAAGGACTAAAGTCCTTATATGAATATCAGAAGTAAAATGCACAGAAGTAAAATGCAAAATTCTTATCAGGTTCTTGACCAATGGCTGATAAGACGTGGAGTCCAAGGCTACTGCACATTTTAAAAGTAAGAAAAAATAGCCTAATAATTCAGCAAAATTCTTTATTGTAAGCATAATACAGGCAAAATTAAATTATTTTGTTTTAGGAGAACTGGTGGTATATGTTGTATGTTCTTTTCTTTGTAGGTTGCAAGTATCATTTAAGGCATGAGAGAGATACAAATTTGGTTAATTAAGTTAGCAATATTTGCTGAATTATTTATCTTATTTGGTGAATAAAATCCCCCCAATAGTTATGTAACATTACCCCTTGGTGTTTAAGATCGTTTTTAAGAATAATAAAATTTAAAAAAACTACACTAAGGACAGAAGTCCTAATTTTACATCCCATGGTTTGATTTTGACATAAAACAATGGGTGGCTCTAGCACAAAAATCTCTAACCTTGGTCGAATGTGATTTCATTCAAACTACATTAGAAAAGTCATAAAATGTGATAAATTTTATTTGATACTCTTCAGATGTTTGAGTCATAGAGATTGCATGACCTTTTCAGGTTTCTTTCAGCTGTAAAGATATAAAATGTTTAGCTATGGACCTTTTATTTGACTCCACTTGAAATTTCAGCTGGGATTATCTAGCAATTCTTTGTTTTTAATGCAAACATTGCTATAGCAAAAGGCATTAGAACTACTGAAGTAAAATATTCTAGGGCAGTAGTGGCAAAAGATAAATATGACGTTTATTAGTAAGTTAGTGGTGATTAGGTAATTACATTTTTAACTTTTTATCATCTCTCAACAAGAGTAATTATTAGTATTATAACCTATTTCCAAAGTTGGCCTTTGTACCTTTTCTGTGCCTGGGATACTCTTCCACCAGAACTCGACAGGGCTGCCTCATTGTCTTTCAGGATCTAGTTCAAATGGTACCTCTTCAAAAAGGTCTTTCTTGGTTACTCCGTATCTAAAAAATCCTCTCGTTTCTCAATCCCTGTTTATCTTCATTAGGCCATCTTCCTCAAAGTATTTATCACTATTTATACTTCTCACGCTTATATATTTAATGGAAATTTTTGTCATGTAATTGTATTACAAATGACTAGAACAGAGCATTACATTTTTTAGGCAATTAATTAATAAGTGTTACACTAATTGAACACAGAAAACATTACAGATGATATATTGTATGTTGACTTTCAGCATCTATCTTCATGTCATGTATCTTCATATCTATCACTCTGATTGAGTTTTACAGTAGACATGAATGGAAGGATCAGCTTTGTTTTCTCTATGGAAAACTAATACCTATGCCCAGAAGGTGTAGGTTCAAGTTGCCATGTCTTAACTTGTAATTATAATTGTTGTTTAAGATACAATTATCACCTTTGATTCTAAGGTTCTTTTCAGCTGATTTTAAGAGTAGATGCCATTCTTGAAAACAACTACTATATGAATGTCTAGATTGAAATACTTTCAGATAAATAGATATTCTTCTCTTAGGAAGCCAAAAACTACTACTGTCAAATGGACGATGTTTTCTAATCTGGGGTTGGTTCTTGTGAGTTTTACTTATGGTTTTATTCACTTAGTTTATTCATTAACCAGATATTTTAAAAATACCTACTATGTGTCAGATACTTGGTTCAGAACTGGAAATATTTTGCATAAGAAATTGACACAGTTTCTGCTCTCAAGGAGATTACGGATGGTGGGAATTACAGAAAAATAACAGGTAAGCAAAAAATGAATATGTAATGACATAGTGTCTTATGCTACCAACGACTGAACTGGCTTGGATAATAAGGAGTGAATCTGGAAGCCATTTAACCTTAGAACAGAAAAAAGTCTCTAGTGAGGTGATTTTAATTCCAACTTAGAAGAATGAAAAGAAATTGGTAGAAGTATGTAGAGTAATAGTGTGGTATGAGACAAATATCATTTTATTTCAATTCTTTATTTTCAGTGTATATCACATTAGAAACCATTTTTGAAACCAACCACTGGAATTGTAACGTTCTTGCTGCTGCTGATGTGTTTTCTTCTTATGGCTTTTCTTCAGAATCAAATGCCGAGTGAAAGGGGTATCTGTTTTCCAGCAGTCTGTCGAATATGTTGCACACTCGAAACTGGAATCAATTGTAAATCTGACAACATAGTGGAATGTTCAGTTAACTTTAAACTGCCTTTGAGAGAACACAAGGGAGTTCTGAATAGTCTAATCACTTTTTCCAGAAGGCACCTGTGATTTTGTTAATTTGCCTCTGAGGAAGTCCATGCAGAGGGAAGGGAGAACATACGGCACTCAGTAGCTGAAGTAGGTAAACTGCTGTTTTGCACTTGTTTTCTCTTTATTCATCATTTTGCAAGAGGAGCTATAAATTGGTTAGTCAAAAGGATCTTGAAATGCTTCATTACATTTTTTTCTTGGAACCTATGTGGTCCTGGAGCATATATCTGTATGTGCATAGTTATTTGGAGACCTGTTTTATGCTCTAGAATAAAGTGTCAGTATTTAATATTTAACATTTAGTATTTTTAAAAGTTATACATACCCCATAGGTATATTTACTATATATATTTGTATTTTAACCATTTCAAATGCATATACATATGTGTGTATGTGTATATATGTGTGTGTGTGTATATGTATGTGTGTGTGTAGAGAGAGAAAAAGAGTATATTTACAGAGAGAGAAAGAAAGATAGAATGAGAGTGAGAGAGAGAGAGAGAGGATGAGAGAGAGAGAGAGAGGTGGGGGTAGTGAGAGATTGGTTCCAGGACCTCTTATAGATACCAAAATCCATAAAATGGTATAGTATTTTCATATAACCTACACATATCCTCCTGTATACTCTAAATCATCTGTAGATTACTTATAATATCTAATACAATGTAAATGCTATGTTAATAGTTGCTATACTATATTGTTAAGGGAATGATGACAAGAAAACTTTGTACATTTTGAGTGCAGATCCCATTTTTTTCCTAATATTTTCAATTTGTGGTTGGTTGAATCCATAGGTGCAGGACCCAGGATACATAGAGTCAACTGTGTATATTCATGTGTGTGTGTATATATATATGCACATTCATTATGCACATACACGCATATATATATATACACACAAGTATGTATAAAGGTTTTTAAAAAACATTTTGAACAATGACTTTCAATATTCTTATGATTTGGGTAAATAAACTTATTTTACTTCTGGGAATATATATTCAGAGAAAGTAATTAAAAGAAGAAAATGTTATACATATTAAGATATTCATTGGTTTCTTACTATGATAAAAAATCTTGGAAACTGTCCAAATGTCCAATAATTTAAAAATGTAAATTTTGTTGATATTACTCTGTGTAATTTGTCATCAGCCATAAACCAAAATTGTGAAGAACATAAAGCAAAATTGGAAAATATTTAAGCTAAAATGTGAAGTGCTGGAGAAGAAGAGATAATTATATAATTTTGCATTTCCTCGTAAGTCACTATTCACTGGATGTTCCATAGACGCTCAAATACAACATATACAGGACTTCAATTTCCACCTCAAAACCAATCTCCTTTCTGTATTCTTTAGCTTGTTGAACTTTATCACTGTAAACTCCAAACTGAGAATCTAAAACCCTTGTGTGTGTCCTTCATATTTTCCTCTCTGAAAATATCTGCCATCTCTGTTCTTCCTTCCCATAGCTTTTACCCTACTTGGCCTGGCCTTCACTATGTCATGACTTGTCACTCAATGTTGTCATATTAATGTCTCATCTTTCTTCCTCTAGATTCTCCCCTTTCTAACAAATATATCCCACTAAGACACAGATGAAATCATGTTGGTGTTCTGCTTAAAAGTATTGATGGTCCTCCAGTAAATATGGGATAAAATCTCAACTTGTTTTCATTAAAGAAATGCTGACAAATATGAACATGTATATTTTCCCTTTAGATGACTAGTGAAGATTTCAAATTCAAAAGAGAGTTTGAAACTTTTGGTAAAATGAATAAAGAGGTCATCAGATTACAGCTAGATGCAATATTGAAGATTCTGGATGCAAGTGTGCATGCAGAAACGTTCTACAGCTTAGTCTGTATAACCCCACGTTTGAAAAAGGAAATTACAGGATTTTACATTTGTGTAAACATTTTTGAGTGAGCATAGATAAAGGTATAAAAGGATACATGCCAGTGTAATAACATAGAATTTAGAGGAATATTGTATTTAATTTATATATATATATATATTTGTTGTGTTAATGGTTATGGTAAACATGTAGTGATTTTTTATATTACTACATTTATTTAACATTAAATTATTTTTAAATTGAGCCTTGATTGCAATAAAAAGTAACTACACTGGTGATAATTATTGTTTTATGATTAAGGGTGATCATCAAGAGAAACTATTTTGTGCATTCTAGATTGTCCATTTCAATTCTTCAGGACAAGAAACAATAAAAAGATTTAGGACACATGCTCTACAGAACAGAGAATATGCATGACTACAATATAATTTCAATTTTAGTAGTGTTTTTCTTGTATTTAATAGATATCTGAATAGAAAGATTCATAACAAAAAAGTATAATTGTTTGGAATTCACCTGTGACTCATGTTAAAGGAAAAAGTAATTATAAGTATATTGTTTTTTCTTATTCTCGACATTTGACACACAGTATTGAGAGATTTTGCCTGCTCAGCATTAGGCGTCGGGAGTTGGATGTAAAAGACTGCCAGTTAAGGCGAATAAGATAATCGCAATAACCTTTGGTCCTCCTTGAAAGTGACAGAAAGTGTAAACGACTTTTAAGGTTGTACCTAAATTCATATAAACGGAATTCTAACATCTGCTCCTAGGGAGGCTAAAAGCAATAATTGATTCGGTGCATAGTTATCATTTGAATCTGCATAGGGATTAAAACATTTAATCAATAGGTATTGAACAAGCAATTCGTACATGATCTCTTAAAAGAGATATATGTTGCTGGCATATTCTTTTAGAAAGGTTGATTATTGTCTTTCTCCATCACTTTCAAGAACAATTAAGATTTTAATTAACAGAATCCACTTTATTTGTGAAGAATTTTAAGCATTCATTTAGGAAAATTACTCCATTTACCAGTTATTGCTGGGCCTCTTTGGCAAGCATCATGAAGAAAAGAAGCAGAAAGTAAAATTACTTTCAGATAGATGCATCGTTCAGCTTCTCTTGATATCCTTACCCTATAACTTTTCTTTTGCTTTAATGATTTTTGCTCTTTTCATGGCCTCAAATATCCAGTATAAAGTGTTGAGTGTAAAATGTATAATTAATTTGAAACAAATTTTATTATAATTTTCATTCCATATAATTCCATCCCTGAACATTGTATCATCCTTGTCTTTTTAAACATCTTGATATCTTTTAAGAAAACTAATAGGAATGGACTAAAAGAGGAAACTAGTAAGCAGAAGATAATTTTTTATGGCTGGGAAAACACATTCTTAAAATTGGTGACTGCATAATAAATCATGTCTGTGTTCAAATGATTGTTCATCTAAAAGTTTCTCAATTAACACCCACCCATCATATCATTTTTTTCTCCTCTATGTTCTAACATTTGAATCCCTTGAGACTGAGCAAAGTATCTCTTTCTCAAGGAAGAGTTTCCTCTATTCGGCAATGTCAAGTAGGCAAGGGAGCCCTCCTCTTGTCTCCCTTTTATCATCTGTGTCACTTCACCAAACCTGTATTGCAATGTGTGGTGATACTGGTTTATTTACTGCTTTTCTTGCAAATATGAATTTACAATTTTTATCATACCATGTATAAAATATCTACAAAT
>NW_012115533.1:1397459-1399128 GCF_000951035.1 Colobus angolensis palliatus
GCTAGTTTTTGCATTTTTAGTAGAGACGGGGTTTCACCGTGTTAGCCAGGATGGTCTCGATCTCCTGACCTCGTGATACGCCCATCTCGGCCTCCCAAAGTGCTGGGATTACAGGCTTGAGCCACCGTGCCCGGCCTTCTCTCAATATTTTTAAGATCTAAAAGCACATTGTTTTCTCTCCTTATTCTCCTTGGTCAGTTATGTTATAATGTAGCTAAATGAATTTTCTTTATATTTATATTGCTTGGAGTTCTTAGAACATCCTGTATCTGTAGATTATTATATTTTATCAGTTAAGAAATTTTAGGCCCATTGTCTCCTCAAAAATTGCTTTTGCCCTATTATTTATCTCTTCTCCTTCTGTGAATAAAGTTGCATTTATGGTAGACCTTACAAGACCATACAGTCTTTGTGTACTCTTCACCCTTTTTCTTTCTTCTTCATGTTTAAATTCGGATATATTCCATGAACTCATATAGTCCAACACACTAGTGTTATTTTTAGCATTATTCAACTTATTCAGTTCCTAAGCTCAATCACTACAGTTCTGGAATTTCCACTTTATTCTTTTTTGTTGATTTTAGTTCTCTGGTAAAACTTTCCATCTTGTCATACATTTTTAAAATGATCTTAATTACAGTTATTTTAAAGTTCATGACTAAAATTTCAAAACTTTTCTCACTTATGGTTTATTTTTTGTATTTTCTTTTAATCTTATTCTTAGGTATTCTTAGATATGCTTGTCGACCTTGGCTTAAATTAATAGACAACTGTATAAAAAATTGAATATACTCTAAATAATGCCATCTTCCTGCAGAGCAGATTTACCCTCTTCTCCAGCAGGCAGCAGAGGAGCAGGGCACTTCAATTCAATCAGGGACTGAATTGACTCTAGTCTGAATTGACTCTGGGCTGAGTTACAATCTGTATTAGTCCATTCTCACACTGCTGAGAAGAAATACCTGAGACTGGGTAATTTACAAAGAAAAGGGGTTTAATTTACAGTTCCACCTGGCTGTGGAGGCCTCAGGAAACTTATAATCATGGCTGAAGGCAACTCTTCAAAGGACAACAGGAGAGAGAATGAGTGCCCAGCAAAGATGGAAAAGCACCTTATAAAACCATTAGATCTCATGAGAACTCACTCATTATCATGAGAACAGAATGGGGCAACCACCCTCATGATCTAATCACCTCCCGTGAGCTCCCTCCCCCAACATGTGGGGATTACTATTTGGACTACAGTTCAAGATGAGATTTGGGTGAGGATGTAAAGCCACAATATATGACCATCTTTGTAATGATTATTCTCTAATTTTTCCACTCCCAGTTTACAGCTCTCAAAGGTTTCAAACTAAGAGTTGGAAGTTTCTTAAGATATACCCTCATTGCTAGGACCTGAAACATAACTTTTGATTCCCAAGCAATGCAGCATAACGATTGTGCAATGATTTTTAGTTACCTTGCCCCTTTTTATCCTCCTGTCTTGTGCATCTTATTCCATAAATGCCTTGTGGGAAGAACCAATGCTCAATGTTGAGCTGACTTCTCTAAGTCTCTAGATTTTATCACTTCAAATCCAGGCTCTCATAGCACCATAGATTTCCCTCCCTTCCTTCCTTCCTTCCTTCCTTCCTTCCTTCCTTCCTTCCTTCCTTCCTTCCTTCCT
>NW_012115533.1:1399278-1441992 GCF_000951035.1 Colobus angolensis palliatus
CTCTCTCTCTCTCTCTCTCTCTTTCTCTTTTTCTTTCCTTTTTTCTTTCTGGCTGTTTGAGTTACTGATACTGATAGCTCTGTAATCTTTTCTAATCTTAGTAGAAACTTGTTGTCTAGCTCTTATCTCTTGCTATCTTCCAATAATTAACCATTGTCCTGAGGGGAAAGAAGAGGCAAAAAATGGAGATCATCTCACTAAGCTTCACCTTAAGTGATACTTGCTTTATCAATTTCTAATGCATTCCAACAAAATTTGTAAATTTTTAATGACTTTTTTGCTTTTTCTGTTTAGGAATGTTAGCTGAGTACAAATTATTCCATCATAATCACAATGGAAGTCGATATTTTCTATCACTTTTAATGTAAAATGTAGCCATTTATGTATTTAGGATTATTTCACTAGTCTTACTTGTTTAATAAATTGATAAACTGTATTCTTCTTTGATCATCAGTCTCTTGTTCAATGACTGGCAAACCTGAGCAGCTGACCCCATTGATGCTGTCTCTGACTACCCTGCTTTTATAGGCAGCTCTCTCCTGTCTAGTCCAGCTACAATAATGTAGTCATTCTCTTTTTGTATTGTATATTTGAAATGTTTTATTTATGAGCTGTAGTTATTTCATTTTAATACCTTTTTGATTAAGACAGTCATCCATTCTGTTTTGTTATATTTACTTTCCAGTTTACATCAATATATACGTAAATAGTATATTATGTATAATATATATTTATACATAAAAATAGTGGGATAACTGATAGCAAATTAGATTTTTAGAAAATCAGTTTAGATCTCTCACTATACACCAAAAAACTCCAGATTAGTGGATGATTTAAAAAATGAAATCATAATATTTTTAATTTGAATTAAAAGCAAATTAGAATGTAAAAGGGCCAGAAAAAATATGGATATTTAAAACGTACTCAGTAGAAAATTTTATTCCAGCTTTTTAAAATGCTATGTCAAATAAGTGGCACTAATAGGAAAAACATAAAATATCTAGAAATAAAAAATTATAACTAATAGAAAATCAAACACCAAACCATTTTAAGGTCTAAAAATAGTTTTAATACTATGCGATACTATATTCCTAGAAAGAAACATTTAGTACATTGAAATTAATTGTAGGAATTTTTAAATACATAATTTTATTCAGTGTTGTTCACACTCACACACACATACACACACCCCCCTCAAACTCTCCAAAAGATATTGTTTTAAGAAAGAAGCAAATAAAAAACTTAGGATATTTTTCCTAAGTCATTATAATAAAAATTATACTTCCAATTATATGAATTGCCTATAAAATAAACAATCACTTTTTCCAAATGTGTATGCTATATGCATCTATAACAATATCTTAAGAAAGGACAAATTAATGAGAAAAAATCTTTATCACCAAAATATAATCTCTGATATGTAATAATAAGTAATAAAAAAGGTATCACAAATTATAGGTAGGAAAAAAGTTAATAATAACAGATGTTTTCTTCAAATTTTAATTAACATTATTTTTCAGCAATAATATTAAACTCGGTTAAATGATTCCTTGCTATCTTTCAACTGGTCACTTTTTTTGTTGTTGTTAATATATTTGTAATACTATTTGATGTGATGAGTTATAGTATTACATTTACTAACATTTTCTTTATACTTTTATTCATCACATAAAAGCTGCATAATAATAGTGCCTTTTAAAATACACTATAGAATGCTGCTTTCTTCTTTTTTTCTGTTGTGGTAAGAATACTTGACATGAGCTTTACTTTCAGCAAGTGTTTAAGTAGACTGTATAGTATTGTTACCTGTAGGTACAATGTTATACAGCAGATTTCTATATCGCACTTATCTTGGATAACTGAAACTTCATACCCATTGATGTTTTCTAATTTTTGTTTGAGTTTCACATTTTGTGCCTAAAATTATCCTGTCTGTAACTTACTTTTCTGTGCTACAACTGTTAGTTCTTATAATCTATTGTGTGTACTATATGGGCAGAATAGAATAGGTTTTGAGCTATTTCTTTTTCTTTTTTTCTTTATTATTAGTTCTAGGGTACATGTGCACAATGTGCAGGTTTGTTACATATGTATATATGTGCCATGTTGGTGTGCTGCACCCATTAACTCGTCATTTACATTAGATGTATCTCCTAATGCTATATCTCCCCCCTTCCCCCAATAGGCCCCAGTGTGTGATGTTCCCCTTCCTGTGTCCAAGTAATCTCATTGTTCAATTCCCACCTGTGAGTGAGAACATGCAGTGTTTGGTTTTCTGTTCTTGCGATAGTTTGCTGAGAATGATGGTTTCTAGCTGCATCCGTGCCCCTACAAAGGACATGAATTCATCCTTTTTTGTGGCTGCATAGTATTCCATGGTGTATATATGCCACATTTTCTTAATCCAGTCTGTCACTGATGGACATTTGGGTTCTTGAAAGCTCGTGCAGTATCTGTAACTCTTTATTTGGGAGCATTTATGGATAATACCATCTAAACACAGAACAAGTTTTATAGAATAATCCTTTAATGATTTTCTCAATTTTCTTCCTTGTTACTGGCATTAAATTAGGTCAAAAATAGCCTCTGTACATAGCAAACTATAACATAACAACATGTAAACAAACTGCAACCTAGCTGAGGTTTTAAATGTTCTTGTAACAAGTAGCTGAGTGTTGGCCAATCACAGTAGCTGAGATTCAGCCAACCACAGGCTGCAAACTTCTCATATGTGTCTAAATAGGGCAAAGGTAGAGCTGTAACCAATCAGGCTCTTACGGTATGTCACTTTTCTTTGTCTTAAAACATTACCTACCTACATTGCTGGGTGGAGTTGTCTGAACTTTTAGTGGTTCAGGGTACTGGCCATTTCATGAATCATTTCTTTGCTCAAATAAACTTTGCTAAATTTAACTTACCTAAAGATTTTCTTTTAACATTGGATTTTATTCAAATTTTAAATTTTTTGTTTTGGAAATTTTGGTAATTTCTAGTTTCTACAGAGTTATCCTTTACATTGAAAATTGTATCTTATTGACACATAAAACAGTATTTTCTAAAATTTTGCATTACAAAGAAACCTGTTTTATTCTAGGTATCCTCATTATCTCTAATTTTGTCACTTTTCACATTTTTTTCCTTTGGGCATTATGCTGATTAAAACAAAACAAACTAAGACTGAAGAAAAAAGTATGTGTGTCTAATTTTACCCAAAGAACTTTAACAGACTTAGAGTGAAGTTAGAGAGCATGGATTATCCTCAGCTCCCCCAGTGAACCCGTGTTGATGGAGTCTTCATTTCTGATGTGGAGCTGGAAGTTAGAGTCATTTGTTTAGTATTCCACACTTCTTGATTTTCAGTAGGTACAATATTTGAAAAAGAAAAACCTTCTTGCTCTGGGGCTCTAACATAAGCAATATAAAGTAAGATCAGTAAAGCTGAGGCTGATTCATGAAAGCCCTGGTATTTTATACCACAGGTAAAAAATGTCTAAAGAATATTCAAGCACAAGTATCGAGAACAATTGTAAGTACCAATATAAGGCCTTGACCTAGATTCTCTTTCTGCCATCAGCAGTTTATTTCCTGGTATTGTATAATTGTACATCTCAAATGGTTCTCTTCCCTGTCACTGCTGCTTATCTTTTTTTATTGCCCTTCATCCCATATGGCATCTCTATTATATGTTGCTCATTTTGTTCTCTCTTTTCATCCTCCTCTAACTTCTACCATCTCTCTGACCAGTCCAGCTCTATTTTGCTGATTGTGTGTCTTCAATGCCTCTTAATTGAGGGCTATCTGTGTATGTGACCAACATTTCTCATTGAGATATATGGTTTTAGTTTAAGGAAGCCATTAGTTTGAGCTTTCTTAATCCTATCTTTATCTTTTTTTTTTTTTTCCTTCTTAAACTTATCTACCTAATGTGGGGTTTGTTGAAACCACTCCAAATATCTGAATTTTTTTAAAAACATACTTCTAAGAATTTGTCATATAGAATGAGAAACGGGAAGGTAGTAGGGGAAGGTTTTAGTGCCTGGAAATCTCAATTTAGAATTTAAACTTTATCTGGAAATATATTTCTCATTACATAACTATGCTAAAGCTTTTTCTCTCTGAATGTCAAAAAGAGTAAAACTCAGTGGAAAAATGAAGATGCAGAAACAAGGACTACTGTGGTGCAACGCAGATATTTTGGTCTAAGCTCAAATAAATAAAGACATAAATATCTGATGCTGTCCTATTTTGAAAACAAAAATAATTTTTAGCAAAGAATAGTAGGGAAAAAAAACACCAGAGACAGAAACACTATGATCAAAGCTACTTTAGTGACCAGAGTATGGAAAACAGGCCATCAGCTATACACAGGGGAGTTTGAGATTGCAGAAGAGCATTATTACTTCACTCTGTTGTTTCTAGAAATCTATTGAACTAAGACCATATTCCTTGATAAAATTTTGTCACCATTAAATAAATAAATCATTAAATTGAAAACATAATATAGATCATAAGCATAATCGGTTTCTTTAATAAGTGCCACTGGATCCCAGCCAATTAAGTCTAATTTTAAAATTATTGAGTATAGTTAAGTGAATGCTGATCATTACAATTATTTCAGCAGCTCCTCACTTCCATGAATACTGAATAAACTACACAGAATTTTCCATGCAATTATGGGTGGAAAGGATCTAGAGATAGTGTAACAAACATGCCAACATTTAAATATCGGTGGCTTGATACTGGTAAGAAATTATGGATCTAAAATTTTAGTTACCATTTCAAATGGAAATAATATGTGATATAGAAAAGAAAACAATGTTTGTAATATGACAGTTTAAACATTTAACTAATTTATTTGAAATGTGAATTTTATTTCTTCTCTGATATGTTTATGTTGAGTTCCAAAATTGAAGATAATGTAAAATAAAGCAATTAGCAATGTAGCCAGAACAGAGACCAACTAAAACTTTGTTGTTATTATTACTATTATTATTATTATTATTATTGAGATGGGGTCTTGCTATGTTGCTCAGACTGGAGTGTAGTAGCTATTCATAGGTTTGGCCATAGTGCACCACACCCTTGAACTCCTGGACTCAAGTGATCCTCCTACTTCAGCCTCCCAAGTAGCTGGGACTACAGGTGTGCATCACTGTACTTGGCTCTAAATTTCTATTTCTTGATGATGCGTAGTTATATTCCTCTTTGAGAATCTTATTAAAGTTTTGTGTTGCGGGAAGTCAGGGACCCCAAACGGAGGGACCTGCTGAAGCTGTGACAGAAGAATTTAAAGTGTGAAGATCTCATGGATATTTATCACTTTGCCAATCAATACTCTTATAATTTCCTATGCCTGTCTTTACTTTAATCTCTTAATCCCATCATCTTCGTGAGCTGAGGAAGTATGTCACCTCAGGACCCTGTGATGACTGCGTTAACTGCACAAATTGTTCGTAAAGCATGTATGTTTGAACAATATGAAATTTGGGCACCTTGAAAAAAGAACAGGATAACAGCAATGTTCAGGGAACAAGGGAGATAACCATTAGGTCTGACTGCCTGGGAGCCAGGCAGGACAGAACCATATTTCTCTTATTGCTGAAAATGGGTAAGAGAAATATATCCGAATTCTTTCCCCAGTGAGGAATATTAATAATTAACAGCCCTGGGAAAAGAATGCATTCACTGTGGGGGTAGTGGGAAGGGGCCTCGAAAATGGCCACTCTGGGAGTGTCTACCTTATGCAGTTGCAGGTAGGGATGAAACACGCCCTAGTCTCCTGCGCTGCTTATTAGGCTTATTAGGATTAGGAAACTCCTGCCTAGTAAATTTTAGTCAGACCGGTTGTCTACTCTCAAACCCTGTTTCCTGATGTTTATGAATGACAATGTGTGCACAGCAGTACAGGGAACCTTGATAGTAATTCTAGTTTCACCCCAGCCTTGTGACTTTGCCTTGCCCATTTGCCTTGTGATATTTGTTGCCCTTGAAGCATGTGATCTCTGTGACCCACACTCTATTCGTACACTCCCTCCTCTTTGAAAATTGCTAATAAAAACTTGCTGGTTTTTTGGCTTAGGGGGCATCACGGAACCTGCTGACATGTGATGTCTCCCCTGGATACCCCCTTTAAAATTTCTTTCTTTTGTACTCTTTCCCTTTATTTCTCAGACCAGCCCACACTTAGGGAAAACAGAAAAGAACCTATGTTGAAATATTGGGGGCTGGTTCTCCCAATAGTTTTGGACCTTTTTTGAGAATGTATATGCATAGAATTTCCGGGATTTCACCAACTTTATGAAACCCATCCATGTGAACCTAAGATAATATCTTCTGTTTAAAGGTAATAAAAAGAGTGGACTTGTGAGATCATAACACCATAAATTTGCAATTTGAGGCCATTCAATGTGGCTCTGAGATTCTTAGCAACTGAGTTGAAAAGGGAGGTGCATTTAATCCAGTTTCAATGTTATTTGAGAATTTCTATTTGCCATAAATATGTGAGTTTTATAGTAATCTGTCTAGCTTATGCTAAAAGAAAAGAAAATAGAACAAGTATAATTGTGTCTTTTAAATAGAGAACAGGGTAAATCCTGGGAAGTCAAATGCTCTCTTTTTCCTCGATCATTTAGAAATCAATTATTTGTTTCCCCACAAGGGTCTGGAGGTATCGACCTAAGTGCTACAGCTGAAGATTAAAAATTTGCCTTCTTTTTACATTTAACTTTGTGGCTCAGATTCTCTTCTTAGTCCGGAGATGGAACTTTAACCCTTACTTCAAAAATAAGGGTTTATTTCTTCTTTGTGGGGCATTTTGAAATGGAAAAAAAGAAAAGCTTCATTTAGCCTTCTAAAATAAGGGTATAATATAAAGGACAAAAATGGTATCTTTGGTGAGGGCCAGGACTCTGCTTCTGTCAGCCCAAAGAGAGGCTATTCTTCAAATCTTTTGCCTCATAAAGCAGAAAGAGAAACATACACAGAATTCACCAGGACTATAGTCATACTATTTTTTAAATCATGAGTTAGCAATGGGTAGAAGGATATCTGAGGTATAAATATAATAAATACTACTGTTTCCAGTGTAACAACTTCAAGCGTAATAGTTGCCCAGTCTAGACTGAATAAAACCACAGTCTAACTGAGTTTTTAAAATGTTACTATTTGATGTATTGTTTGACTGGAGTAGTTGACTGGGGTCAATCTTCTGTTTTCATTGAGGCAGAGATTTTGTCACTGACCTCAACCATAGGTGTATATCACAAATAAGAGCATATATGCCATGAACCATGGCCAAAAGCACAGAAGACCCTGAAGTTTTGATACAAGTAGCAGAAGGTAAATATAAATATTAGTGGAGTCTACTTTTGGTGAAAAAGTCACTGGAAGAGACACCAGTAATTCCAGGAAGCAAGTCATGAATAAATCTCACTCAAGGAAAAGTTCTCAAATGGAAAGTAAATTTTCTTATTACAGTTTATATTCCTATATTTCTTTTTTTTTCAGACAATGTCTTATCTGTCACCCAGGCTGGACTGGAATTCAGTGGCATGATAATAGCTCACTGCAACCTTAAACTCAAGGACTCAAGCAATCCTCCTGCCTCAACCTCCCAAGTAACCAGGACTACAGTTGTGCACCACCATCCTTGGGTAATTTGTGTGTGTGTGTGTGTGTGTGTGTCTGTGTGTGTGTGTGTGTGTGTGTGTGTGTAGAGATGGGGTCTTGCTATGTTATTCAGGCTGGTCCCCTATTCCTGACCTCAAGTGATCCTCCTGCCTCAACCTCCCAAAGTGTTGGGATTATAGGCATGAGCCATCACACCCAGCCACTTTGTTTTCTATTTTTATGCTAGAGGCAATTAAGCCATCTTCCTAGGTAATAAAGTTTTCCTCATTCAGAGGGGCTGAATTATTAGAGAAAATGGTCACAGAAACATCAACCTATCCTTGACCAACATACCATTGCATTGCATCATTTCCATTATCTCATATAAAATAATATCTAAATAAATCAGAACAAAAGGGAACCAACATTATTTAAGCTTATACCATATAACAGGAACCTATAATATATGCTATTAACACATTAACTATAGTAGGCACATCTTATTATTAGTTTATAGATGCAGAAGCTGTAGCACAAAAAGTATCTAGCCTAAAATTGTGTATTGTTGACCTTGGATATTTAGAGGCAAAGCATCTTGATAAAAACTTAATGAATTATTTGATCTATATTTCCCAAGAAGGGAGAAAATACTTACAGGGGAAAAAGTGACTGAAAGACAAGCAGAACTTAGCAGAGCATAGCTCTGATGAATGGTACCTGGAAAACTGAAGAACAAATGAGAATATACAGTATCTATTCATGAAGTCAGTAAGAAAATATTTTAAAATGTTTTACAGTGACTCAAAATAGATTATTTCCAAATCAAATTGCTTAATAAAGAGGGCAAATAAACTACATAATTTACAGCATTGTGACAGGATCAATGGGAGAACTAGTGAATGAGGGTTACTAAAGCTGATGAATAGATGATCAAGAAAGCCTGGGGGAGGAGTTCCAAGGCAATATTGCATGGTGTAGTAATGACTCCATAGTCCAAGACAGTTCTGCATAGGGGTGATGGATACTCTTAAAGGCAGTCTGAAGGCAGACTCCTTAGCATAGCTCCTGAAAAGAAGAGATGGTTCAATTACTTTTATAAATTTCTGTAGATAAATTATACAGACAATATAATACCTTATTATTTTTATATATTTACCATAAATTGATTTTTAGAACAAATTGATATTTATGAATATTGTTTTTAACTTAGCACCATCTAAGGCTATTTTCTTGCTTATTTTATTTATTTTTTAGCAGATTTATTGGATATTATTAATAAAGAACTACACATATTTAATTTGTATAATTTGATGAGTTTAGATATATGTAAACATCTGTAGTATATCACCGCAGTCAAGGTAATACACATATCCAACACCTTCCAAAGTTTTTTTGTGACCCCTCCCTACTTTTTGTGATAAGAGCAATGTACATGAGTCTACCTTTGTAGCAAATTTTGATCTGCACAATTCCATATTGTTATCTAAGCAGTACTGTTAGACATGCACTATGTTGTACAGCAGATATCTAAAACTTATTCATATAGCAAAACTGAAACTTTATACTCATTGAACAACTCCCTATTTCCTCCACCCCCACAACTCTTAGAGACCACTATTGTATGCTCTACTATTATGAGTTTTACTACTACACATATACCTAATATAAGTGGAAATGCACAGTATTTGTCCTTCTGTGACTGGCTTATTTTGCTTACCATAATGTCCTCCAGGTTCATCCATTCATCCATGTTGTCACAATTAGAAAGGTTTTCTTATTTATTATGGCTGAGTAATATTCCGTGGTATGTATAATCCACCATTTCCTTTCTCCATTGATCTGTTGATGGATATGTTTACAACAATCCTAAAATTTGTGTAAAACCACAGGAGCCAAATTAGACTAACCAAAACAACCTTGAGAAAAAAACAAAGCTGCAGGCATCATACTTTCTAATTTCAAATTATATTATAAACCTACAGTAATAAAAACTGTATGATATTGGTGTAAAGACAGATATATAGACCAATGGAACAGAACAGAGAGCCCAGAAAAAAAAATCCTACACGTATATGTTCGATTGATCTTTGACAAGGGTGCCACAAATACATGATGGGGATAGAAGAGTTTATTCAACAAATCATGGTGAAAAAACTTGGTATTCACAAGTGAAATGATCAAATTGGACCCTCATATTTAACAATACAGAAAAGATAAACTCAAAATGGATTAAAAACTTGAATGTAAGAAGCTGAAATTATAAAACTCCTAGAGAGAGAGAAAAAAAAAAAAAGAAAAGCTTCTTGACGTTAGTGTTGCCAATGGTTTCTTGGATATGATACCCAAAGCACAGGCAATAAAGCAAAACAAAGAAGCGGGATTAAATAAAACTAAAAAAAAAAAAAAACTTCTGTTTCGCAAAAGAAACAATCAGAATGGAAAAGGCAATCTACAGAAAGGCAGAAAATATTTACAAAACTACATATAGCCATGTATCACTTAAAAACAAGAACAGATTCTGAGAAATTCATCCCTTGGTGATCTCATCATTGTGCCAACATCACAGAGTGTACTTACAGAAACCGAGGCAGTCATAGTCTACTACATATCTAGACTATATGGTATATCCTTTTGCTCCAAGGCTATAAACCTGTACAGCATTTTACTGTACTGGATACTGTAGGCAATTGTTATACCATAGTAAGTAGCTGTGTAAATGTGTCCAAACATAAAAAGGCATAGTAAAACATATAGTATTATAAACATACGGGACCAACATCATGTATGTAGTTCATTGTTTAACAAAACATCATATGTGGTACATCACTATATATGGTAAGGAATTAATTTTCAAAATATGTGAGGAGCTCCTACAACTTAATAGCAAAAAGAACAAATAAACTGATTTTTAAAAATGTCCAAAGAGGTGGGAGGTGTTTCGATTGTGGTGGTGGATCCCTCATGAATGTCTTGGTGTCGTCCTCGTCCTCCCAGTGGGCGATCTCACTGTATTAGTTCTTTAGAGATTTGATTGTTGAAAAGAGCCTGGTACTTTTTAGTATGAGGGTACCATTTGTCCTTTTTTCCTTCTTTCTCACCATATGATGCTTGCTCCATTTTCCCTTCTACCATGATTGAAAACTTCCTAAGGCTCTCACTGGAGATAGATGCTGACACCATGCTTCTTTTACCACAGAACCATGAGCCAAATAAATCTCTTTTCTTTATAAAAAATAACCATTCTTTACTAAACCTCTGAGTTCCAGAAATTCTTTCATGTGACGAATGTACTTATAAACATATATATATGTACATATAGATGCTTATATACCTATATATGTACATATATATAGTTTACAGAGAAAATAAAACTCCTGTATAAATGAATGTCCCAATTTATTCTTCTGTATATTGAATTTTCTATTGCAACTCTCTTTGAATACCACCTATACTAACATTTTATTTCTTTTGAGGATTATTTTGAACACATGATCTTGTAAAAATTTAACTTTTCCAACTTAACTTAGTAATCATATTAGCAAAATATTACATGCCATCGTCAAATAAAATGTAATATGAGTATTACAAATGGGCAAAGGAACTGAACAGACCCTTTTCTGTTTTGTATGTTTATAGAAGGCATAAGTGGAAGCTAAATAATGGTCATACATGCACGCAAAGAGGGAAACAACAGAAACTGGAACCTTCTTGAGGTGGAAGGTGGGAGGAGGGAGAGGATTCAAAAAAACACCAGCAAGTTCTGTGCTTATTACCTTGGTGATGAAATAATCTGTACAACAAGCCCCAGTGACATGCATTTTACATATAGAACACTCTTACACATGGATCCTTGAACCTAAAATAAAAGTTTAAAAAAGAACCATCATCCTTCACTGCTCATGATAGCTACCATAGATAACATAAATATCATGGTAAAGAGCTATTCAGGTAAAAAATATAAATAGAAGGAAGTGAATATTTCAATATAAGGAAATATTTTTTGAAAATGAAAATATATATAAAAACAATGGTTGGAAAATGTTAAGGCAATGCATCCAGAGAAATGTCCCACTTAAAAATATGACAACTTTCAGAACTCCTGGTATAACGCCTGACGTGGTGTGTACACAATGAATATTAGTTGAATAAGTAAGTGAATTTAGGATGAGGGTACCATTTGTCTCTAAAGAGGAGCCTTAATAAACCGAAAACATTAAGCAAATAAACTGTAATAATAAACTTGCTCAATGGATTATGGTTAAACACAATACAAAGCAAAACAAACAGTACAGGAGATCTCTAGGCGACTATATCACAGGTGTACATAAAGTTGGACTTTTTCAGTTTCCTATATTACCGGCATGAAATTAATGCCACTCAGAAGACATTAAATTGAATTTTCTTTTTAACCTGTAATGTAGATAAAAGTTTTTCTCTCTATCATTTTCCCTCTACCTTTCCCAGTCCACAAGACTGTGCATATAGTTCGATAGTCAATTTCAAGAGATTCCCTGAACTCCAGAAGTCTATCCATAAATCAAATGCAATGAAGACTTTTCATATAGAGGAATAATGAAGAGAAGACAAAAGGGTTTTTTCTTCATTTGTTTATCTTAATTTTATATTAGGCTCTCTAAATATCTGAATACTTAAAACATCTTTACCATGTTCCCTTCTTGCCATGTGCAACACTGCTAATATATTTTTAAAAATCTACTAAAAATTTAACAGTAGTACACCACTGGGGGAACACTTTGCTGTAAATCTTTATATACTCTTCATTCAGAAATTGTACTTTTAAGAATTTATTCCAACACTGTTATAGTAAGAATAAATATTATTTACTGAACATTGATTATAATCCTTGATGATGGTTAAAATGCATATCTATGAAATGCTGCAAAAATATGTAGCCTGGAAATACTCAAGTGTGTATACAAAATCACACACACATATGTATATATGTATACAGTCATGTGCCACATAAAAACATTGTGATCGTGATGAACTGCGTATACGATGATGGTTCCATAAGATTATGGTGGAGGCAAAACATTTCTGTTGCCTTGTGACCTCATAACCATTATGTTGTCATAACAAAATTCATTACTCATATGTCTGTGATAATACTGGTGTAAACAAACCAACTGTGCTGCCAATCACATGAAAGTACAGCACATGCAATTATGTAGAATACATAATAGTTAATAATGATAATACATGACTGTGCTTTTTATCTTTATTTTACAGTGTATTCCTTCTACTTATAAAAAATGTTAACACTAAAAAAGCCTCAGGCAGGTTTTCAGAAGATATTCCAGAAGAAGGCATCGCTATAATAGGAGATGACAGCTGCATGTGTGTGATTGCCCTTGAGGTCCTTCCGATGGGACAGGCTGTGGAGGTGGAAGAGACTGATATTGATGTTCTCGACCCTGTGTAGACCTAGGCTAATGTGTGTGTTTGTGTCTTGGTTTTTCAACAATATAAAAAGATAAAAAGTTAAAAATAAAAAACTAGAAAAGTTTAGAGAAAGAAAACATTTTCGCACAGCTGTTTATTGTGTTTGTGTTTTAGTCTAAGTGTTGTTACAGGAAAGTCAAAAAGTTAAAAAAAAGTAAAAGTTAAAAAGTAAACAAAGCTAAGGATACTTTATTATTGAAGAAATAATACGCTTTTTCTAAATTTAGTGTATCCTAATATAAAGTTTACAGTACTATACAGTAATATTCTAGGCCTTCACAATCACTTGCCACTCACTCCCTGACTCACCCAGGGCACCTTCCAGTGCTGCAGACTGCATTCATGTTTACGGCTTAGATGGACTCTTGCTGTGTCACCCAGGCTGGAGTGCAGTGGTGTGATCTCGGCTCACTGCAACTTCCGCCTCCTAGGTTCTAGTGATTCTCCTGCCTTAACCTCCCAAATAGCTGGGATTACAGGCACATGCTACCATGCCTGGCTAATTTTTGTATTTTTAGTAGAAACGGGGTTTCATTGTGTTGGCCAGGGTAGTCTAGACCTCAAGTGATCTGCCTGCCTCGGCCTCCCAAAGTTCCGGGATTACGGATGTGAGCCAGCTTTACTGTACCTTTATAATGTTTAGATGTATTTAGGTACACAAATACTGTTGTGTTACAATTTTCTACAGCAGAGGTCCCCGACTGGGAGGCCATGGACCGTTCCGTGATCCATGGCTTGTTAGGAACTTGGTGGTACAGCAGGAAGTGAGTGGCAGCAGAGCAAGGGAAGCTTCATCTGTATTTATAGCCACTCCCCATTGCTCACATTACTTTCTGAGTTCTGCCTCCTGTCAGATCGCTGACAGCATTAGACTGTCACAGAAGTGCAAATTTTATTGTGAACTGCATATGTGAGGAATGTAGGTTGGGTTCTCCTTATGAGAATCTAATGCCTGATATCTATCACTGACTCCCATCACCCCCAGATGAGACCATCTAGTTGCAGGAAAACAAGCTCAGGGCTTCCACTGATTCTACATTATAGTGAGTCATATAATTATTATATATTACAATGTAATAATAATAGAAACATGTAATGTACTTCAATTATCATTAAACCATTCCCTGACCCTGGTCCATGGAAAAATTGTCTTCCACGAAACCTGTCCCTGGTACCAAAAGAGTTTGAGACTGCTGATTTGCAGTATTCAATACAGTAATATGCTGTTACAGATTTGTAACCCAAGAACAATATATCATATAGCCTAGGTGTGTATTAGGCTATACCTTCTAGATATAGTGTAAGTACAATCTACGATGTTTACACAATGACAAAATTGCTCAAGACTGGATTTTCCAGAATGTATTATAGTCGTTTAGCAAAATGTGACAGTATGTTAAGTATACAAATATGTAGCCTAGTAAAATAAAGTACAATATGTACATACATACACAAAGATATATATGGATATATGTTGATATGTATTGCTACATATATATACACACATATCCATATATAAAGTACACAAATATGTGGCCTCATAAAAGTCAAGTACAGTATATGTGTATGAACATATATACATATGTGTGTGTGCCCACAGAATATTGAGCAATCACTAAGAATGGTATTGGGCAATCATGGGGTTTATGTAGCCATTCAAGAATTGATATTATTAGGTATTATACCTCTTTCAGTTATACATTATTTGTGCATAAATATTTAAGTGTCATATATTATTTTTAAGGGGGAATCGGACACACTACTTTAAAATATCAATTTCTCAAAAGGTAACATGGGTAATATGGTTTGACTCTGCATCCACACCCAAATGTCATCTCAAATTGTAATCCCCATGTGTCAGGGGAGGGACCAGGTAGGAGGTCATTGGATCATGGGAATGATTTCCCCTTTTTTTGTGATATTGAGTGAGTTCTCTTAAGAGCTGAGGGTTTTAAAAGTGGTGGTTTCCCCTTTGCTTGCTGTCTCTCTGCTTCTACCATGTAAGACGTGCCTTACTTCCCCTTCACCTTCTGTCATGACTGTAAGTTTCTTGAGGCTTCCCCAGCCATGGTAAACTGAGTCAATTAAACCTCTTTCCTTTGCAAATTAGCCAGTCTCAGGTAGTATCTTTATAGCAATGTGAAAATGGTCTAACACAGAGAATTGGTACCAGCAGAGTGTGGTACCGCTATAAAGATAATCTGAAAATATGTAAGCAACTGTGGAAGTGGGTAACAGGCAGAGATCCAAAGAGTTTGGAGGACTCAGAAGAAGACAGGAAGATGTGGGGAAGTTTGGAACTTCCTAGAGATTTGTTGAATGGTTTTGACTAACATGCTGATAGTGATATGGACAGGGAAATCTAGGCTCAGGTGGTCTCAGATGGAGACGAGGAACCTATTGTGAACTGAAGTAAAGGTAATTCATGCTATGCTTAAACAAAGTGACTGGTGGCATTTTGCCTCTACCCTAGAAATCTATGGAACTTTGAACTTGAGAGAGGAGAGACGATTTAGGGTATCTGACAGAAGAACTTTCTAAGCAGCAAAGCATTCAAGAGGCGACCTGGCTAATTCTGAAAGTGTTCAGTTATATGCATTAATAAAGAGATGGTTTGAAATTGCAACTTATGGTTTAAAAGGGAAGCAGAGCATAATGGTCTGGAAAATTTGCAACCTGAACATTTGGTAGAAAAGAAAAACCCATTTTCTTTGGAGAAATTCAAGCTGGTTGCAGAAATTTGCATAAATAATGAGGAGCTGAATGTTAATAGCCAAGATAATGGGGAAAATGTCTCCCGGGCATGTCAGAGACCTTTACAGTACCCCTCCCATCATAGACCCTGAGGTCTAAGAAGAAAAATGGTTTGGGGGCCCAGGGCCCCACTGCTCTGCAAAGCTTTGGAGATTTGATGCCTTGCATCCCAGCTGCTTAGCTCCAGCCATGGCTAAAATGGGCCAAGATATAGCTCGGATCGTTGCTTCAAAGGGTGAAAGTCCCAAGCTTTGGTGGCTTCCACATGGTGTTGGACCTGCAGATTTGCAGAAGGCAAGAATTGAGGTATGGGGACCTGTACCTATATTTCAAAGGATGCATGGAAATGCCTGGATGTCCAGGCAGAAGTCCACTGCAGGAGTGAAGAGCCCTCATGGAGAACCTCTGCTAAGGCAGTGAGGAAGAGAAATGTTGGAGTTGGAGCCTCCACACAGAGACCCCACTGGGCACTGCCTAATGGAACTGTGAGAAGAGGGCCACTGTCCTCCAGATGCCAGAAAGGTAGATCCACCAACAGCTTGCACCATACACCTGTAAAAGCCACAGGCACTCAGTGCCAGCTAGTGAAAGCAATGGCTGGTACTGTATCCTGCATAGCTATAGGGGCAGAGCTGCCCAAGCCTGTGTGAGCCCGCCCCTTACATCAGAGTGCACTGGATGTGAGACATGGAGTCAAAAGAGGTTTGGGGACTTTAAGATTTAATTACTGCCTTGCTGTGTTTTGGACTTGCATTGGGCCTATAGCCCCTTTATTTTGGCCAATTTCTCCCATTTGGAATATAAACATTTATGCATGCCTGTACCCCCACTGTGTATTGGAAGTAACTAACTTGCTTTTAATTTTACAGGCTCATAGGCTGAAGAAGTGACTTGTCTTGTCTCATATGAGACTTTGGACTTGGACTTTTGAGTTAATGCTTGAATGAGTTAAAACTTTAGGGGATTGTTGAGAAGGCATGATTGGTTTTGAAATGTGAGAAAGATGTGAGATTTGGGAGGGGTCAAAGGTGGAATGATATGGTTTGGCTCTATGTCCCCACCCAAATCTCATCTTGAATTGTAATCCCCACATGACAGGGTAGAGACCTGGTGGGAGGTGTTTGTATCATGTGGACTGTTTCCCTCATTCTGTTCTCATGATAGTGAGTGAGTTCTCACAGGAGCATGATGGTTTTAAAAGTGTTTGGCCTTCCCCCCTTCATTCACTCGCTCTCTACTGTCCCTTTTGCCTTCTGCCATAATGGATATTTCCTGAAGCCTTCCCGGCCATGCAGAACTGTGAATCAATTAAACCTCTTTCCTGTATAAATTCCCCAGTTTCAGGTAGTATCTTCATAGCAGTATGAAAACAGACTAATACAATGACCAGATATAAAAGACTACTTAATCATATTATAAACTGTTTATATATATATAGGTACAAAATGTTAAATTTAAAAATGCAGGTTTTAAAAGTTTGGAAAATAGGACATTGTGTTTGTAAAACAACTAGGTGGGTACATATATACAAGTACATGCATGGAAAATAATATCTTCTACAAGGTGTTAACAATAGCTTTCCTTGGTTGATTTTTGCCATTTTTCTTTTTGCTTACCTGTAGTTTTTAATGTTTTATAGAACTACACTTATTGTAATACTAATCAAAACAATGTGAGTTTTCAAATGTATAGGATTAACAACAGGGAAATTAACAAAAACAAGATTACAAATTAAAAATAACAAACGTGCTTCTGATCCTCTCATAACTAATTTGAAAGTTCCATTCCAGTCATTCCTGTCACACTATTTGCCTTCTCCAGACAGCCTTTCTTCCTTATGCTTTTGTAGCTTAACTTTTACTATTAATAGTTCTTTCTGTTTATTATGCTTCACTTCCAAGAAAAGTTTATATTCTTCAAGTCTCAACACCTGGAATATAGTAAATACTTAATGTATATTGTTTGCGTCAATGAAGAAACAAATGAGTCATTTGATTCATGAACTGAATAACAAAAGATATGTAGAGTTTAGTGATAGTGGAAAGCAAAATAAACATTGTAGAACAAGAGAAAATGAGTCATTTAGATTTGACGTTAATGTTCATGTCGCTGCAAAGAGAAAGGCTTCCTTTAGGAGATTTTGTGTTGGAAAAAAATCACATAAAAATAGTTGAATAGAGGGGCTTGAGAAGCTAAAAAAAAGCTAAAATTCTAGTGAAATAGAAACATCTCTGAAAACTCTCCCTCTTCTATTGGTAAGCTTCACTGAACTAAGAAAAATGTGAGTAGGCCAGGCGCGGTGGCTCAAGCCTGTAATCCCAGCACTTTGGGAGGCCGAGACGGGCAGATCACGAGGTCAGGAGATCGAGACCATCCTGGCTAACACGGTGAAACCCCGTCTCTACTGAAAAATACAAAAAACTAGCCGGGCGAGGTGGCAGGCGCCTGTAGTCCCAGCTACTCAGGAGGCTGAGGCAGGAGAATGGCATAAACCCAGGAGGCAGAGCTTGCAGTGAGCCGAGATCCGGCCACTGCACTCCAGCCTGGGCGACAGAGCGAAAAAAAAAAAAAAAAAAGAAAAAAAAGAAAAATGTGAGTAGACTTCTTTTGCATGAGTTCGGTATAAAATGAATCATTGTTTCACATTCAAACTTTATATCCCATGTATTTGTTGAATTTTAGATTTTTAAATGGTTCCTTTTACATAAGTGTCTTTAATGTTTCTTATATATTACAAACAACTAATGTCCATATGTACATATATACATGCATACCCACAGACATCCCTCACACACATATAAGCCCTTTTTATATGGCAGAAGGAAATTTCATTTAATGATGGCAATGATGGATAGTTACACATTCACAATGAATTGCTTCAATACCTGTTCATAATCCTACAATATTTAAAAAAATCCCTTAACATTTACTCTTGAGGCTCTTTAGAAAGCAAATATATTTCTGTTCCTGAATAAAATGTGCAGTATTAAAGATTTAGATAAATTACACTGACTGTTGCCAATGGTGTCCCCTGCAGTGAATTAAAAAATACATTTAGCATGAAAACAAGGAGCAGATGTTATTTTTACAGTCATTGTTCAAATGGCTCCAGTGAGCTGCATTTCCCCTGTGCTGCTTTGACTTCTCATAGAAAGGATGACTTACTTTTTTAAATCTATGAAAGGATAAACAGGGTGGCAATGGTGATAATAATTTAACTCATAATCGTATCACAAACTATCTTTTTGAAGTTGAGTAACAATTCAACAAAATACAAAGAACTGGCATAGTCTTGAGAACCCTAGAATATCAAAGCTCTTCCTCAAACACTGTGGCACAGAGCCATGAGAATGTATATGCCATATTAGCAAAGAGAGAATCAAGAGGCATTGTGGTACTTTACATTCCATCATACTTCATTTAGGGTAAACAATGAGACAGCGGAGTCTTGGGGAAACCCAATTCATTTCTTCAGGGTTAATCTGGAGTGTGTTAAGGAGCCATTATACTGGGCCAAGTGTGTCTTTCAAGAGAATAGACTTGAGGATATAATGAATGATTTCTCCACAACACCCAAATAGAGCAAACAGATTGGATTGAGGCATTCTAACTTATTTGTAGGATATGATCCTAAGTAGTGACACCTTTACCAGTCATCTAACCAGTTAATTTTAAGAAACATCAACAAAAAATGAGAAAAGCTTTTAGTTCATTTAACGCTTAATTGGTAAAGACTTATATGGAAACACGATTGTAAGGATTTGTTTCTGAATATAACTTTTCTTTTATGTAAGACGTAAAATAGGCTACACTTTACCTATTTTCTGCCTTCCGAAACATAACCTGCTGGTAACAAACAATCCTTTCACTTTTCTTTGGACTGTTTCCTTTGGCCGGAATATCTGTATTCTACCGTCTATCTGTAGTACCCATTTCTTCTAAGTGGCTACCACTGATTGCTCCAGAGAGGAAATGCCCAATTCCTCATCTTCATTTCTTCTTTTAGCAAGGTGCTTACATCTCTTTGATAAATTTCTGGTGTTCCTACTAAGGGTATACAATTACACTTATTTGGTTTTACAAGTACTAAATAATGCCTATTATGACATTATTTTGTTGATGAGGTAAGTTGAAATTTGAATGTGGCCTTAATCACTTTTTTTCTTAGAAAGTCTTCCCAAATCCTTTAGCCTTGTTGTGGTGACACTAGATAACCACAGAAAAGAAGGAAAGGGAAAGAAGGTGGGAAGGTGTATATCGATACCCATTGACCCTGGCTTTTGGTGAATTCAGTAGTTCAATAGAAAATCTAGAAAATAAGAATACCCAATTTAAAGAACAAAAGCTTGCCAAATTCCAGGGTATTTTAAATTGAATTATTAATTCATTTTATAAATAGTTACTGAGACTTATGTTTTCTTCTTAGAATTTCTGTTTAATGGGAAGTAAAGTGATAACTAAATAAATGCAATTACAGATTTTTATAAATGCTAGAAAACAAATCTTGAAGTTCTGTGTGAGAGTAAAATGGGTGAATTCATACTTAGAAACAGAGTTCAGGAAAAGGTTTTTCAGAGTAACTTCTATTTAAGCTGAGATCTGAAGGGAGATTAGCCAGTAGAAGGGTATGGAGAGCATTCCAGATAATGAAAATAGCATATGCAAAGTCCATGCTGTGGGAAAGATTTTGGCTCTGGATAAATTTTGGCAAGACTAGCAAGTTAGGAGTGTGGCAAGAAAAGAGGCCAAAGATAGTGGCACAGTAAAGGACATGCAAGGATGGTCAATAGGGTATTAAGTAAAATGGAAAGCCATTGGATAATTTTAAGTAGAAAGAATAATAGTATCTAATGATTTAAAATTGAAGTATAACACTCTAACTGCTCTGTGGGAAAATGGTAATAAAATGTCAAGAGTACAGGCAGGAAACCATTTTTGGAGGCTGTTGCAGTAATCTAAGCAAAAGATGGCTTGGTTTTTCTCTGTGCAAGAGTTGATATGTCTTTACATGAATGAATGCTCTTTTTTAGCCCACAGCACCACCAGAGTAAATGCAAAACTAATTAGACCTTGGACGGGCTTATGAAAACCTCCTGCCTGTTCCTCCAGCTTGTCCAGCTGTGTCTTGAGCAGTGAGGAATTTAAGGATATACTTCGTATTCCTATCTTTAGTTCAAATAACTCTACTTTTTTTTTTTTTTTTTGAGACAGAATTTTGGCCTTGTTGCCCAGGCTGGAGTGCAATGGTGTAATCTCAGCTCACTGCAACCTCTGCCTCCCAGGTTCAAAGAATACAGTTCTATCTGATATCTGTATATATCTCTCACAAGACTGACTCTCACTTTGAATGTCAATCACAAGTAGTAGGTTTCAGGGCTACCCACAACTTTTGTCTTACTTGGCTGCAAACCGGAGGTTCCCATACCACATTACCAAGGTTCAATAATTTTTTAGAGCAGCTCAGTTCACAGAACTCAAGAGAATTCTTTACTTAGTATTGCCAATTAATTGCAAATGATATTTTAAATGATACAACAGAATAGCCATGTGAAAAGATACACAGGGCTAGAATGAGGAAGGAGTTTGGAGCTTCCATGCCTTCTTTACATGTGCCCCTGTCAATGTCTTCAGTAACCCAGAAGCTGTCCAAACCTTGTTCTTTTGGTTTGTTTTGGAAGCTTCATTTTGTAGGCATGATTGATTAAATTATTGGCCATTGGTGATCAACTCAACCTTCAGCCTATTCTCCCCAGAGGTAAGGGGCCAGGGCTAAAAGTCCAACCCTCTAATCATAAGCTTGGTTCCCTTGGCAGCTAACCTCTATCCTGAGGATATCCAGTGGCTCCCAGCCATCAATTATCTTACTAGTACACAAAAAGACACATCACATTGGAGATGCCCAAGGTTTTAAGAGCTGTGTGACAGAAATGGACTTAGAACAAATATATGTTTCTTATTATGTCATGGTATTATTGAGAATGATTCTTGGGTTGTCTCAGATTTAATAGGGATGATACCTGGAGCATGAATCATTTCTCCAACCAAACAAGTCCTATCCAATGGAGATGTGAGTGAAATAAATTTGGAGGCATATGACACAATATCCATTACAGAGGGAAGGTAATTTACAGATTTTTAGGGTTATGTGATCAGGAGTGTTAAATAAATGATCATCGATGTAATTAATAGGCATTACTGCTTTTAGAGAAAGAAGCTGAAATCAGGCTATAATAGGTTACAGAATTAAGGAAAAATACACAAAGAAGTGGATGCAGTGATTAGGGATTACTCTTTTAGGAATTCTGACTTTGAATGTAAGAAGAGAAAAGGAGTGGTAGCTAGAGAGGTACCATTATAGACACATATGGGATTATTAATTCAAACAACATATAAGAGAAATAATGTGTCTGCTGTGTTTGAACTAAACATCTATTCTGTAAATCTGTAAAAGTTAGTTTGCATCACAATAATGATACAGACAGGAGGCAAATAAATACTAGTTAGAAAAGATCAGGGTCTCTGGTGAGGGCTTTACCCTCAAGCCTGGGTCCACGGCCAGAAGTGAGAACATACTTTCCTATTTTCCCACTTGAATGTTGCCCTTTCCAAAACCACCCCGGCCCACCTTGTCCCCACTCCTATAGCCATTAAAACCCCCAGTTTCCCCAGGCAGAGTGGCAGAGCAGCAGAGCAGTGTGGCAGAGAAGACCAGAAGTGAAGAAGTGTATGAATGTTGAGAGGAGAAGCAGCTGGACTTGGGAGACTACAGTCAGAGAGTTCAGCCAGAGATGGTCAAATTCCAGGGGAAGACCACCTTCCCATCCATCGCCTTTCCAGCTCCCCATCTCTCTGAGAGCCATTTCCACTGCTTAATAAAATCCTCCACATTCACCAACCTCCAGTTTGTATGCATGGCTTCATTCCTTCTGAAACCTGACCTCCACTGAGCTGTTTAACACTTAAGCAATCCAGGACAGTAAAGCTAAATTATTCCACTGTAACATGTGGCCTCTGGGGCTCTGGGGGTCATGGGCAACCCCTAAAGGCTGCCATGGGGCCTTGTGTAGTTCTACTCCTGCCAGTGCCCAGAAGCACTCATCCCAGCCTCTGCACCCACTCACCTGCATGCTCACCCTCCTGCAAGGGGTTTGAGAGCTGCAGGCTGAGTGAGCCACCCTTTCACATGTCCCATGAAACGGTTAAGGGAACACTCTCATTTCATCTGGGGACTCCTCCAGGTTACATCAGAAAGGTGAGTTAAAATGTGGAACTGTCAGATCTTCTCTTTTCCAAGACCCTGCCATATCCCTCTTTCTTTTGGCTGAAAGTCGACTCTCTTTCCCTTCACAGAGGATTATCCATTTCATGGCAACAGGAAAAAGTCCTGGGACAACTGATGGCATCTGGTCCACTCCACTCCTTGGTGTTGGCAGAAGGCCCCAAGGCTGAACATTGTTGGTCCCTGACTGCCTGTCAAGGCATTGGCCAAAACCCCAGATTTTCCTATGGTATCTTTCTTTTTTCATGGTTCAAAATGGCTCCCATCTCTTCTTTTATAATGATAAGGTTTTTGCTGCATACTGAGGCAATGATACTAGGCAGAATGTACATTTGGCCCAGCCATCAGAGGTGCAATTCAGAACAATGTGATTTCCATTTGTTCCTAGAAGTGTGTCCATGAACCCCACCCCAATGACTGCAGGCATGTGCATGAGACAGGCAAGCACAGAGTGGTTCCTCTCTCTGCCACACTCTCCTTTCTAGGGCCTTTGGGCATGTTCGCCACACATATGCATGGCACCCAATGGCCCAGTGGGGTAGGAGTAAACTGCACACACTGCCTGAGCCCCAGGGCAATCTCGGAGACCAGGGCTCCAGATGCAGCCAGTTGACTAGTGTCTCCTGCTCACTGCTCCCTCCCATTACTTGCTCACAGAGCTTTTACTCCCCTGAGTTTGAACTTGGGGAGGGAAACAGTGATTAAAGAAACCTATTTCCACAGAGCAACAGAACAATACATTCTCCCCTTAGCAAGGCCCATCTGGGACTTAATCTAAATGAATCTGTGCACCCCTGGGACACCATTTTGTCCCAAACTCAATTCTAAACTTTGAGTTGAAGCTCTAAGGAAAAAAGGAAACATAAAACAACAAAACAACCAACCAAACAAACAAAAACAGATATGAGGGATCCAAAACCACACAATCAATAGGCATAGTGTAAATGCACAGGACCAATTCCTGCCGATTAAATCTCTGTTTCATGGAAGGATGCCATGTTCCATGGCATAGATGAGGCCCAGGGAATTGAAAAGTTGTCAACAGTAGGAGGTATGGAGGCATATGTTAGTGTGGATAATTCCTACTCTCTAGGCCCTCCCTGCTTCATGGGTGCAAGCCGCATTGGCACTCATAGGTGGCACCTGCCAAGGTCACCAGGACTTAGGGATAAAAAGATAAAAGAGAAAGAAGGAATGCCCACTATGTCTTCATCATACCATGAGTTATCATTGAAAGAAGGAAGGGGAATGAGGGATATCTATTTCCCTTTCAGAATGGGCAACCAGCTATCTTCACCACCTGCAGCTTATAATCCTCTGGGGTATATTGCGAATCACTGGGACTGCTTTGACCCTCAGACTCTGGAGGAAAATCACCTCATAGACCTCTGCACAAAGGCTTGACCAAATTATGATTTACAGGCAGGACTGGCTTGGCATCAAGAAAGAGCCTTTCATTTCAATACCATCCTGCAGTTGGACCTTTTCTGTAAACATGAGGAGAAGTGGTCTGAGGTCCCGTATATGCTGACTTTCTTTACCTTGAAGGATAATCCAGACCTTTGCCAATAGTGTAGGATTGATCCAGCCCTCCTGTTTGCCATTTCAGGAGAAGCTGCAAGGGAACATCCCAGGAAACTAAAGAAACTAATCCCAGAGGCACCCCCAGCAGGAGAGCCAGCTCCCTCCAGCCCTGCTCCTCTGGGTCCACTCCATCCTCCATATCCAGCTTCCTTTTCTTGCTTGCTGTCTCCCAGAAATCCTTTTTCTAGACAAGCCCCAGTCTCACTCTTGCCCTCCAAAAGATGTCTGGTGAATTTGGCCCCAGTAAGGTCCAGGTTCACTTCTCTCTATAGGACTTAAGTGAAATTTAAGGGAGATCTTGGCAAGTTTTCAGATGATCCTGACAGATAGATAGAGACTTTCCAGAATTTAACCCAAGTATTTGAACTATCAAGGAAAGACGTTATGTTACTTTTGAATCAGACCCTGCAGAACCTTGAGAAGTAGGCTGCTCTGCAAGCAGAGAGATGTGGGGCTGAGCTTTGTATCACATATAGCATCAAGGAAAGGATTGAATTTTATCCATCTGGAACAGAATCAGTGTCAATGCATAACCATGGATGGGATCCCAATGACAAGTTGGGAGAATGGAAGGGGAGACACTTTCAGGAGTGCATAATAGAAGGCCTATGCAGGACTATGACTAAGCCTCTCAAATATACCAAGATTCCATTATAGGCCAGGGATTAGATGAGAATCCCACTGCCTTCTAGGAAAGGCTAAGAAAGGCCTTGGTAAAGCATGCCTCTCTATTTCCTGATTAAGTCAAGGGACAACTGTTCCTAAAGGATAAGTTTATTACTTAGGCAGCCCTGATATCAGGAGGGAACTGCAGAAACAGGCCCTGGGACCAGATATTACTTTAGAGAACCTTCTGAAATTGGCCACCTAGATCTTTTATAATAGAGATAGGGAGGCCCAGGAGAGAAAGAGGATGCACAAGAAAGAGACAGAGGCTTTAATGACCACTAGGCAAGCCCACAAACCCCAGAATTCCTAAGGTGTGTCTGCTAATTGCTACAGATGAGGCTAGCCAGGGCATTTTAAGGATTTTCCAGGCAGCAGAAGGAAGCAACCTTGACCCTGTTTAATCCACAATGGGGATCAATGGAAGATGGACTGTCCCTAGGAACTCTGGTCGCTGGTTCCAGAACAAATCTCCCAAATGGCCCAGCAGTAGAACTGTTGGGTTCTGGGGCTCCTCTCTCCAGCTCTGATGGTCCAGACCACCATTACCATCCAGAAGGCCTGAGTAATTCTGGAAATCAAAGGGATGAAAGTGAACTTTCTTTTGGACACTGGGGCTTGTCTCTTGGTTCTCCTCTTCATCCAGTCCCCTCTTCTCCTTAGCACAACTGTGAGGAGAATCTCAGGAACGTCTTTAATCCAATATTTTCCCCAGCCCCTTAGTTGTGGGTAGGGAGACCTTTTGTTCATCCATTCATTTCTAATTTTTCCTGAAAGCCCAACTCCTCTGTTGAGCAGGGATATTCTGGCCCCTAGCGGGACCACCATCCTGATAGTCCAAGGGCAAACTCTTTGTCTTCCTCTAGTGGAGACCTATATTAACCCAAAAGTTTGGGCAATTCAAGGGAAGAGAAGATTGACTAATCTACAAACACCACAATGGTCTGGATCCACCTTAAAGATCCCATATCCTTTTCTAACCAGAAACAATATCCCCTGAAACCAGAGGTTAAGAAAGGACTAGAAGCCATCATTGATAACTTGAAGATGCAAGGCCTTCTTAAACCCTGCAACAGTTCTTGTAATACCCCAGTACTGGGGGGTACAAAAATCCAAAAGGAAATGGAGACTAGTTCAGGACCGCCACCTTGTTAATGAGGCTGTGGTTCCAATCCACCTGGTGATTCTACATCCCTATAGTGTGCTAGCTCAAATACCAGAGGGAACCAAATGGCTCACAGTCCTGGACTTAAAAGATGCCTCCTTCTCCATATCATTACACCATGACTCCCAGTATTTGTTTGCATTTGAGGGTCCCTCTAACAAAACCACCCAGTTAAACTGGGCAGTGTTAACTGAGGGATTCCAAGACAGACTTCACTTCTTTAGGCAGGCATTGTCAAGAGACCTCTCCCAGTTCCTTTATCCTTGGGTTAAAGTTTTACAACATGTAGATGACATTCTCCTGTTTGCCCCAGCTGAGAAAATTTCTCAAGAGGTCAGAAAGTTCTTAATTTCCTGACTAACAGAGGATATAAGGTTTCAAAATCTAAAGCTAGGCTTCATCAGACTTCAGTGAAGCCTGGTCTTGTCAGAGGGGACCAGGGTGATGGGCAAAGAAAAGATTAAGCCCATCTCTTCCTTTTCCCTCCCCAAAGCCCTCAAGCAACTGAGGGGATTCTTAGGCATTATAGCATTCTACATACTATGGATTCCTTAGTATAGTGAAATAGTTCATCCCTTATATAACCCAATAAAGGAGACTAGGACACCTAAAACTTACTCTCTGATTTGGAAACCAGAGGCTACAAAAGCCTTTGGTCAACTAAAACAAGCCTTGCTTGAAGCACCAGCCTTTAGTCTCCCCTTAGAGAAAACATTCAATCTTTATGTCAGAAAGAAAGGGAGTAGCACTGGAAGTTCTAACACAGGCCTTTAGTCTCCCCATAGAGAAAATGTTAACTTTTTCATGTCAGAAATAAAGTGAAGGGCACTGGGATTTCTAACACAGTCCCAGGGTCCATCTCAGAAGCCTGTAGGCTCCCTAAGTAAGGAGCTTGATTTGGTAGGCAAAGGGTAGCCTGCCTATCTCTGGGCAGTTGCAGTGGTAGCCTTGCTGGTACCAGAGGCTACTAAGTTAACCATGGTGAATAACTTAACCATTTATTCTGCTGTATAATGTGGCAGAACTACTGTCTTCTACAGAGATTCTCTGGTTAACAGATATCAGGTATCATACATGCTATCAGAGAGCTCTGTAGTCCAGTTAACAATATGGGTCTCCTTAAATCCAGTCACCTTCCTCCCAGGGGAAGCTGGGGATCTTGAACATGACTGTGAATAAATAGCAGTAAAAACTTATGAGGCTAGGGAGGACCTCAAAGAAACCCCCTTAGAGAACCCAGACTCTAAGGATTCTCTTCACGGATGGAAGTTCTGTTGTTAAACAAGGGACCCATAAAGCAAGATATGTAATAATACCCTGAATGATATTATTGAAAGCACATGATATGGTTTGGCTGTGTCCCCACCAAAATGTCAACTTGAATTGTATCTCCCAGAATTCCCACATGTTGTGGGAGGGATCCAGGGAGAGGTAATTGAATCATGGGGGCTTGTCTTTCCCATGCTATTCTCATGGTAGTGAATAAATCTCACAAGACCTGATGAGTTTATCAGGAGTTTCTGCTTTTCTTCCTCATTTTTCCTTAGTTTCTTTATTTTTCTTGCTGCCACGATGTAAGAAGTGCCTTTCACCTCCTGCCATGATTCTGAGGCCTCCGCAGCCAGGTGGAATTGTAAGTCCAATTAAATGTCTTTTTCTTCCCAGTCTTGGGTATGTGTTTATCAGCAGCGTGAAAATGGACTAACACAGCACATCTCTCTTCCTGGACACAAGTGCTCAAGTAGCCAAACTAATTACCCTCATGAGGGTGCTCAAATTAAGCAGAGGAAAAGCAGCATTTATACTGATTCTAAGCATGCTTTCCTAGTCCTCTATGCCCATGCCACTATCTGGAAAGAGACAAACTTCCTCATGGCTAATGAGTCTCCCGTTAAATACCATCATGAAATTAATAAGCTACTATCCTCAGTTTTCCTCCCACAGAAAGTGGCAGTAATACATTGTAAAGGCCACCAAAAAGAGAAGGATGAAATAGCTGAGGAAAATAGACTGGCAGACCAAGCAGCTAAATCAGCAGTGAGGGGGGCCCAAATTTCTGACCCACTTGAAGCCCCTCTGATCTGGGAGGGTCCCATCAGAGAAATAAAACCTCAATATTCCCCTGTGGAAAGAGAATGGGCTACCTCTTGGGGATACATCTTTCGATCTTCAGGACAACTACAATCAGAGGATGGCAAACTTCATTTGCTCGCTACTAACCAACGGAAAGTTCTTAAAAGGCTTCGTCAGGCCTTTCATCTAGGTAAGTTTAAAACCTGTCAACTGCCCCAGAGACTGTTCTCAGCTAAAAACCTGATGCAAACTGTTTAACAGGTCATTAATGCTTGTGAGACTTGCCTTAAAAATAATCTCCTTGGTCAGCTGCGGTGGCTCACGCCTGTAATCCCAGCACTTTGGGAGGCCGAGGTGGGTGGATAACAAGGTCAGGAGTTCGAGACCAGCCTGGCCAATATGGTGAAACTGTGTCTCTACTGAAAATACAAAAATCAGCCAGGCATGGTGGCAGAGGGACTGTATATAATAAGGGTTCTCTTAGAGGAACAGAACTAATAGGACATAAACACATATATGTGTGTGTGTGTGTGTATGGGAGTTCATTAACTATTAACTTACATGATCACAGGATCCCACAATAGGCTTCCTGAAAGCTGAGGAGCAATAAAAGCCAGTCTGAGTCCCAAACCTGAAGAACTTGGAGTGTAATATTTGAGGGCAGGAAGCATTCAGCACAGGAGAAATATGTAGGCTGCGAGGTTAGGCCCTAGGCCCGTCTCATCTCTTCACATTTTTCAGCCTGCTTTATATTCACTGGTGGCTGATTAGATTGTGCCCACCCAATTGGCCTTCCACAGTCCACTGACTGAAATGTTAATCTCCTTTGGTAACACCCTCACAGACACACTGAGTATCAGTACTTGCATCCTTTCAGGCAATCAAGTTGACACTCTGTATTCATCGTCACAGGGACCTCAAGCTAAAGATTACAAAAGGTAAGTGTTGATAATTAACCTTCCATGGATATCCTTTTTATAGTCTTGCCTATGCCTTCTGTTCTTACCTTCATTCTGTTCTATACCACGAGACACAATTCTGTTTTCAGAATAATTACTATATTTTATTTCTTATTTCTGTAATATCTGGCACTAGATTCTTTCCTGGTATAATACAGATGTTTAACCCATGCACACTTAACCTTGTAAAACTTTTATTTATGTATGTATGTATTTTTTATTTATTTATTTTTGATCTCTCATCTAGGGACCATCAAACTCCAAGTGGTCAGGCAACTGGAGCCTCAGATGGTGGCTCCCTTTTGCCGAGGACCCTGAGGTAGACCTGTGTGAGGAATCTGACTGCCATTTTCCCCAAACAATGACCCCTGTTAGCAGAAAGTAGCTAAGATTGGTTGTTGTCCATGTTCTAATGGCAGTTAGATGTGCCTTTTCAGATGGGGAAATGACACTGACAGGAGGTGGTGAAATAATAGGTAGAAAAGGGCAAGGTACCTGGCAAAGGCTCCACCCTCAAGCCTGGACCCCTGACCCTAAGTGAGAGCATGCATTCCTGTTTTTCTGCCTGAATATTACCTTTTCCAATACCACCCTGGACCACCCTACCCCCATCCTGTACCCATAAAAACCCTAATTTCCATGGGCAGAGTGGTGGAGCAGTGGAGTGGCATGGCAGAGAAGGAGAGAAGAGAAGAAGCACCTGAACACTGAGAGGAGAAGCAGCAGCTGGATATCAGAGACTACAGTAAGAGAACGGTTCATACAGGGATAATTTAAGAGGAGTTTGGCCTGGGACAGCTGAACTCCAGGAGAGGAACACCTTCCCACTCCATTTCCTTTTCAGCTCTCCATCCTGCTGAGAGTCACTTCCACTACTCAAAAAAATCCTCTGCATTCACTATCCTCCAATTTGTTTGCATGGCCTCATTCTTCCTGGATGCCAGAAAAGGACCTGGGTGCGGGTGCAAGAGGTTGTCACACTGACACTCCACTGAGCTATTTAACACTTAAGCTCTCCACAGACAGCAATCTAAAAGATGTCTCCTCCAGGGTTCTGGGGATTGTGGGTAACCCCTAGATGTTGCTATGAAACCACACAGAGTTCTACTCCTGCTGCTGCCCAGAAGCAATCACCCTGGCCTCTGCACCCACTCACCTGAATGCTCCCACTCCCACAAGGGGTTTGAGAGCTGCAGGCTGAATAAGTGAGTCACCCCTTCATGAGTTTGATCAAAGGTACGCTCGTTTCAGTAAGATCTTGGTTTAAGAAATATATATATATATATATTTTTTTTTTTTTTTTTTTTTGAGACGGAGTCTCGCTCTGTCGCCCAGGCTGGAGTGCAGTGGCTGGATCTCGGCTCACTGCAAGCTCCGCCTCCCGGGTCGAGGCCATTCTCCTGCCTCAGCCTCCCGAGTAGCTGGGACTACAGGCGCCCGCCACCTCGCCCGGCTAGTTTTTTGTATTTTTAGTAGAGACGGGGTTTCACCGTGTTAGCCAGGATGGTCTCGATCTCCTGACCTCGTGATCCACCCGTCTCGGCCTCCCAAAGTGCTGGGATTACAGGCTTGAGCCACCGCGCCCGGCGGTTTAAGAAATATTTATGGTAATAACTGAGCAAATTACTGTAATGTTAATGCTGTTAAAATCTTCATTTCAACGTGAACATGGATTGAAACATTATGTCCTTAATTTCCTTCTGAGAAAATGGGATAAGATTGCTTTTTTCTCAGGCATCTTGGGATGACTAAATATGATAATGTGTGTAGAGTTCCTAACACAATCTTTGCAGTAGTACTCAATGTTTTTCTTTACCCTATATCTGTTCTGAGTCTAATTTAGTGAATAAAGATAATAAACTAGATTATCTTTAAGATTTAAAAATAAATTATTCTATGATTTTTATTAAAAATATGTTTCAGAGCAAATGAATTTACATCAGATGAGAGGAGCAATTTGAAATCATCCCACTCTAGGAGAAGAATAGATTGCTGTTACATCTACTGTTTTAGGGTTTACAAGTAGCTTTGTTAGCCAGAGTTTCTTATGATCTGTGTACTGTGTCTATAAGTTCAAGCATCTGTGAGTTAATGAATAGGAAAAATTATTGGTTGCATTTAAGACAGTCTTCCTTTTTATTTATATTATATCCTGGTTTTGATCTTGGGCTGTCATAATTACACAATGTTTGCCAAGTAATTGATGTGTTTGCATATATTTGTTTATTTATTTAGTTTTATTTATTTATTTATGTTTGAGACGGAATCTCACTCTGTCACCCAGGCTACAGTGCAGTGCCATTATCACACTCCCTACAGCCTCAACCACCTGGGCTCAGGTGATCCTCCACCTGGCCTTCCCAGTAGCTGGGACTACAGGTGCGTGCCACTGCCAGACTAATTTATTTTATATTTTTTAGAGACAGGGTCTTGCCATATTACCTGGGTGTCTTAAACTCCTGGTCTCAAGTAATCCATCCTCCTTGGCCTCCCAAAGTGCCGAGAATACAAGCGTGAGTCACTGTGCCTGGCCCCATTTGCATATATTTATAAGAAATTAAAGTTTTATGTTTCTCCAAGAAATTCCCAATCAGCAGTCTCCTATGCTGTAGGTGTAATATCCTGTGGTCTTAAGTCAACATGCAATACACTATATTTTTTGAATCACCCCCTTTCCTCATATATTATCACAAACATCTTGCATATGAGATCAGTAATGGTCACTGTATATTATTATAAAGTTAATGCATCTTAGGATCATTCTCGTTTGTGCTATACATCATCCTAGGTAGAATTGTGAGCTTTGTGCTTGCAGCTGCTCTCAACCTGTCATCATAAATCATAAATGAGCACTGGAGTCTTATTTTCTATTGTATATTATTGTCACTACAAGAATGCAAGACCAGCATATCTTGGCTTTCTCACAAGCCCCTTTATGATCATAAGAACTTTACTAGCAAATCAGGGAACATTATATTTCTAACTAAATAAATAATACTGTAAATCAACTAAAGTTTTGGCTCAATAGCATCAGAATTTAAACTGAGCTTGATTTTTCTATATAGATCTCAACTAATTATTTCAATTATTTTTAATCTCTCTGATCCTTGGTCTCTGAAGTACAACTGGCAGAATTTTTTAAATAGATATTGTTGAACACTTGTCAGCAAATATAAAATAGATAAATGTTTGATAATATAGATCTCTCACATTTCTGCATTCATTGTGAGCCAGGCATTATTATTCTGTTTGTTCTGGGCTGTTTTTTCAAGGATTTTTGTATAGTGAAAGGTCTTGGAAGAAAAAAATTGTATCTCCTTTTAGAGAGAAGGACAGGTGTGCTCACGATTTGAGAGACAAAGATATGTCTCATGCCAAAGCAAATATTATGAATGCTGATTGTCCAGTATAATAAAAACAATGTCTTTCTCTGGAGCACAGAAAGAGGCATGTTACTGCCCCATATCAAAATTTGGGGTTTCCTAAGCTCTGGATTAATTTCCTGTAATGCGACTCACTGAGAGCACAGGCATCTATCTGGACCTATTAACTGTTCCTGAGAACTTGAGGGAAAATGTTGGAAATACATTGAGGCTCATGCTGTTTACTGTGCCATGAAAAATAAAGTCCTTTGTTTCTGACCCTGTACTCTTACTTTTTTCTGCCAGTTTCTTCCATGAAACTTTGGTAACTGATCTTGTTAGGTTACAGGTAGATTAAAATCAAGCCCCTTTACAATTTCTGACAATCTATGTAAGAAAATAAAAAAGAGGGTTCTGAGGATATCCATGGAGAATTTATTTAAAGAAACCAAATGCAACAAAAACCAACAAAATATATGCTTATTTATAGTTGTTTCCATCCCATTCTCGATTTTTAAAAATTTGCTTGCCAGTAAGTTTTATGTAACATAAAATATATTATATTGCTGAGAGAAGAGCAGCATCAATATTATCATGGACGAGATTAAAATTTGTAGACCAAATATTAAGATATTTCTCTAGAAACCAGAATTAATTTTGCATATATATATGTGTATAATATTTATTATTCTAAGTGACATTTATTTCAGAGACATGTAGATAATACTTAAAATGGTTACTAATAAATAAAACGTATTTAAGCTTATGGGCAGAAAAGTACATTCTAGGCCTTCTTGAAATGAATTTGGAGAGACTAGGTACTAGTCTAGAGGTGGAAAATTCTATATCTGAATTTTAATTTAATGAACTATTAGTACTTTCCGGAAGGAAGATTATATGAATGAAATTATACTTTGATATGTGTGTAAGAGACTGTGTTATTTCTTTACTCAAAAATTATAGGTCACTTCTAGTGTTGCTTGTTGCCTTTTTTTTTTTTTTTTTTTTTTAAGACAAGGTCTTGTTCTGTAACCCAGGCTTGAGTGCAGTGGTGCAGTCATGGCTCACTGCAGCCTTGACCTTCTGAGCTCGAGTTCCCTGGGTAGCTGAGACAACAGGCATGTGCCACCATGCCTGGCAAATTTTTGTATTTTTTGTACAGATGGGGTTATGCCATGTTGCTCAGGCTGGTCTCCAAATCCTGGGTCAAGCGATCAACCCATCTCAGCCTCCCAGAGTGCTGGAATTACACGCATGAGCCACCGTACCCAGCCCTGCTTTCTATTTTCAATAGAACCTGAATTCTAACTCAATAATCTACTGTCCTTACATGGGCATGCACTTCAGTAAGCCATGGTGATTTTATTTTCCTTGTAAAATTGTAGATAATAACAGTATTCAAACCATCGTTTTAAAAGAATCACTGTAAATTATTTTTTATAAAAAACATTAATGGTCTTAATATTTAAGGGAAATTTCAAAATATTTGTATTGCCTTAAGTATAGATGTAGACAATGGAATGGAATTTTGCTGCTAGAACTGTTACACATGAAAGAGATCCTGGTTACCCTGAGTTACGGGCTGCGTTGTAACCATGCAGGAACTCCAACCCTTGCCTCCTCAGAAGAACGTCTTAGACTGAGGGGCACAAAGTAGAAAAAGAGATCAAGGCAAGTTCCAGAGCAAGAGTGGAAGTTTCTTAAAAAGACTTAGAATAGGCGGGGCGCGGTGGCTCAAGCCTGTAATCCCAGCACTTTGGGAGGCCGAGACGGGCGGATCACGAGGTCAGGAGATCGAGACCATCCTGGCTATCACGGTGAAACCCCGTCTCTACTAAAAATACAAAGAAACTAGCCGGGCGAGGTGGCGGGCGCCTGTAGTCCCAGCTACTCGGGAGGCTGAGGCAGGAGAATGGCCGAAACCCACATTTGTGTTTCATTTGCTTGGTCATCAGAGTGAAAAAAAAAAAAAAAAAAAAAAAAAAAAAAAAAAAAGACTTAGAATAGTAAAGAAAGGAAAGGACCCTTGGAAGAGACACAAGTGAGTGTCTGAAGGTCAAAGAGAGAGAAATATGGGCATTTAATCTTGATCTTAGGACTTTAGTCTCACCTCTTCCCCATGATTCTTCCCTTTGGGTGGCCTTTCCCTATGTGCAGTGCTCTCCTTACCATTGGGAATTGAGCACAGTAGTGTGTTTAGAGAGTTATAGACATGACCATCTGAGGCTTTCTTCCTTTTTCCAGTGGAGTGTCCCCAGATCATTCTTTGCCATTTTTGTCTCTTAATGTGTGTGATGGTTAACACTGAGCATCAGTCAATTTGATTGGATTGAAGGATACAAAGTATTGATCTTGGGTGTGTCTGTGAGGGTGTTGTCAAAAGAGACTAACATTTGAGTCGGTGGGCTGGGAAAGAAAGACCCACCCTTAATCTGGTTGGGCACCACCTAACCAGCTACCAACCTGGCTAGAATATAAGCAGGCAGAAAAGTGTGAAAAGAGAGACTGACCTAGCCTCCCCACCTACATCTTTCTTCCATGCTGAATGCTTCCTGCCCTTGAATATCGGACTAAGTTTTCTAATATATAATTGGAATGGGGATGTGTGGGAGGACCCTCATGAACCTAGGGACACTGAGTTTGTAAACTCTAGTGAACCTTTTTTGCCATAAGGAATAGCTTCTGCATCTCTCATAGTGGCAACATTCCCTCCCCAACTCATGCTGCCATCAGCCTTTCCATTGTTGTCTGAGGAGACAAACCCTGTGCTTCCTGAGGCAAATTGATGGGCTTCCCTGAGGCTGTTGCCAGGCAAGATAATGTTGATTTTTCTCAGGAGCCACACCCAACACTCCTGTTTGCTTCTAGACCTATAACTAGACTAAAGTCTCGGCAGGCCCTTAGAGGTGAGGTTGAGAGTGTGACCCATGAGGATGTGCAGTACACTTGAAAAGAACTGCTTGAGTTTTCTAATTTATATAAACAAAAATCTGGAGAACAGACATGGGAATGGATATTAAGGGTGTGGGATAATGGTGGAAGGAACATATGGTCATTTCCCCACTACCAGAATGTATAATTGGCATAGACCTACTAAGCAGCTGGCAGAAGCCCCACACTGGCTTCCTGACTGGTAGGGAGAGGGCTATTATGGTGGGATAGGCCAAACGGAAGCCATTAGAGCTGCCTCCCCCTGGGAAAATAGTAAATCAAAAACAATACCGCATCCCTGGAGGGATTTCAGAGATTAGTGCCATCATCAAAGACTTGAAAGACGCAGGAGAGGTGATTCCCACCACATCCTTGTTCAATTATCCCATTTGGCCTGTGCAGAAGACAGATGGGTCTTGGAGAATGATAATGGGTTATCATAAGCTTAACCAATTGGTGACTCCAATTACCGCTGCTATATCAGATGTGGTTTCATTATTTAAGCAAATTAACACATCTCCTGGTACCTGGTATGCAGCCATCCACTTGGCAAATGCCTTTTTCTCCACTCATGTCTACAAGGCACACCAGAAGCAATTTGCCTTCAGCTGGCAAGGCCAGAAATACACCTTTAATGTCCTACTGCAGGGCAATATCAACTCTCCAGCTTTGTTTCATAATCTTATTTGGAGAGACCTTGATCTCTTTTCACTTCTGCAAGATATCACACTGGTCCATTACATTGATGACATTACACTGATTGGATCCAGTGAGCAAGAAGCAGCAAACATACTGGAATTATTGGTGAGACCTTTGCATGCCTGAGGATGGCAAATTAATCTGACTAAAATTCAAGGACTTTGTGCCTTAGTAAAATTTCTAGAGGTCCAGTGCTGTGGGACCTGTCATGATATTCATTCTAAGGTGAAGGATAAGTTGCTCCACTTGGGCCCTCCTACAACCAAGAAAGAGCCACAATGCCTAGTGGGCTCATTTGGATTTTGAAAGCAACACATTCCTCATTTGGGTGTGTTACTCTGGTCCATATATTGAGTGACTTGAAAGGCTGTCAGTTTTGACTGCGATCTAGAACAGGAGAAGGCTCTGCAACAGGTCCAGGCTGCTGTGCAAGCTGCTGTGCCACTTGGGCCACATGACCCAGCAGATCCAATGGTGCTTGAGGTGTCAGTGGCAGATAGGGATGCTCTTTGGAGCCTTTAGATTCACCCCATAGGTGAATCACAGCAGAGGACTCTAAGATTTTGGAGAAAGGTCCTGCCATCTTCTGCAGAAAATTACTCTCTTTTTGAGAGACAGCTTTTGGCCTGTTACTGGGCTTTGGTAGAAACTGAACGTTTGACTATGGGTCATCAAGTCACGATGTGACCTGAACTGCCTATCATGAACTGTGTGGTTTCTGCCCCATCTAGCCATAAAGTGGGTCATGCACAGCAGCATTACATCATCAAATGGAAGTGGTCTATATGTGACTGGGCTCGAGCAGGTTCTGAAAGCACAAATAAGCTACATGAGGAAGTGACTCAAATGCTAATGGTCTCCACTTCTGCCACTCTGCCTTCTCTCCCCCAGCTTACACTAATGGTCACATGGGGAGCTCCCTACTATCACTTGACAGAGGAAGAAAAGACTCGGGCCTGGTTTACAGATGGTTCTGCACAATATGCAGGCACAACCCAAAAGTGGATGGGTGCAGCACTACTGCCCCTTTTTAGGACATCCCTGAAGGACAGCCGTGGAGGGAAATCTTCCCAGTGGGCAGAACCTCAAGTATGGTTGTTCTGGTTGTTCACTTTGCATGGAAGGAGAAATGGCCAGATGTCAATGGTTTTTGGATAATCAGAGACTTGGAAGAAGCATGATTGGAAATTTGATGACAAAGAAATTTGGGGAAGAGGTATGTGGATGGACTTTTCTGAGTGGTCAAAAACTGTAAAGATAATTGTATTCCATGTGAGTGCTCACCATCAGGTGACCTCAGCAGCAGACAATTTAAATAGTCAAGTGGATAAGATGACCCTTTCCATGGATATCCCTCAGCCTCTTTCTCCAACCACCCTTGTCATTGCCCAGTGGACTCATGAAAAAATTGGCCATGGTTGCAGAGATGGAGATTACATATGGGCTCAGCAACCTGGACTTCCATTCATCAAAGCTGACCTGGCTACACCCACTGTTGAGTGCCCAATTTGCCAGCAGCAGGAATCAACACTGAGCCCTCAATACAGCACTGTTCCTTGGGGTGATCAGCCAGCTACCTAGTGGCAGGTTGATTATATTGGACCTCTTCCATCATGGAAAGGGTAGAGGTTTGTCCTCACTGGAATAGACACTTAGCTCCAGATATGACTTTGCCTATTCTGCATGCAATGTTTCTTCCAAGACTACCATCTGTCAACTTACGGAATGTTTTATCCACCGTCATGGTCATGGTATTCCACACAGCATAGTCTCTGACCAAGGCACTCACTTTATGGGTAAATAAGTGTGGCAGTGGGCTCATGCTCATTGATTTCACTGGTCTTACCATGTTCTCCTTCATTCTGAAGCAGCTGGATTGACGAAAAGGTAGAATGGCATTATAATCACAATTATAATGCCAACTAAGTGACAATACTTTGCAGGGCTGGCGCAAAGTTCTCCAGAAGGCTGTGGCACCGTCACCCCTACTGATCCACTTGCAGAATTTTTGCTTTCTCTTCTTGTGACACTACATGTTGCTAGCCTAGAGGTCTTTGTTCCAGAGGGAGGAACACTGCCAGCAGGAGGCACAACAATGATTCTATTAAACTCAACGTTAAGATTCCTACCTGGACACTTTGGGCTCCTCTGACTTTTAAGTCAACAGCTAAGAAGGGAGTCACTGTGTTGGCTGGGGTGGTGAACCTGGACTATCAAGAAGAAATCAGTCTACTACTTCACAACTGAGGTAGGGAAGAGTATGCATGGAATATAGGAGATCCATCTGGATCTCTTAGTATTAGCATGCCCTGTGATTAAGGTCAATGGGAAACTACAACAGCCCAATCCAGGCAAGACTACAAATGACCTAGACCCCTCAGGAATGAAAGTTTCATTCACTACACCAGGAAAAAAAAAAAGAAAGCCACGACCTGCTGAGGTGTTTGCTGAAGGCAAAAGTAATACAGAATGGATACTAGAAAAATGTAGTAATCAATACCAGCTATAACCATGTGACCAGCTGCAGAAATGCACACTGTATTGTCATGAGTATTTCCTTTTTCTTTTGTTAAAATCTTGTTTGCACATGTATATACTTGTACTAAGAAAGCACCTCCATTTTATTTCCTTTCTGCTTTATCATGTGACATAAAATTTACTGACCTCACATCAGCATTTAAGTATTATTAACTTTATGTAATAGTATTTGTGTGGGGGATTGATGTGTTTCCAGTTCTATGAAGGATAACTGTGTTATCTAAAGTGTAATTATGGCCTTTTTATTGTCTTTATTTGAAGATCATGTATGATCTCGTACGGGTCCAAGTTTGACAAGGGGTAGACTTGTGATGATTAATAGTGAGTATCAACTTGATTGGAACGAAGGACACAAAGTATTGATCCTGGGTGTGTCTGTGAGAGTGTTGCTGGGTGTGTCTGTGAGGAGGGTGGCCTCTTCAGGGAGGCCAAGGCCTTTTCTCTTGTCAGGTATTCTTGTTAAAATTCTTGCATTTAAATCCGAGGTTTCTGCATCTTTTTTGATGGACCTTGAGGTTTCAATGTCATCTTATTACTCTGGTTAGCAGTTTACTCTTAATGTATTGGTCTGAGTGGATTTTTCCCCTTTTTTCTGAGTTCAGTCAAGCATGAATTGGGATTTCCCCCCATCCCAGTGTTTCTACGTATAAAGATTAACATCAGTGCGGCAAGAATATAAGCAAGCAGAAAAATGTGAAAAGAGAGACTGACCTAGCTTCCCAGCCTACATCTTTCTTCCGTGCTAATGCTTCCTGCCCTTGCACATTGAATTCCAACTTCTTCAGTTTTGGAACTTAGACTGGTTCTCCTTGCTCCTTAGCCTGCAGATGGCCTATTCTGGGACCCTGTGGTCACGTGAGTTAATACTTAATGAACTACCCTTTATTTGTGTGTGTGTGTGTATATATATATGTGTGTGTGTGTTTGTGTATACATATATGTATATATATGTGTGTGTATATATACGTACAGAACTAATGGAATATATATGTATACATATACACATACATATATATACACACACACATATATATATACACACATATATATACACACACACACAGGACCATCAGGAAATGGCTTCTTCCTGGTGCAGGCTGCCAATTTATCACTTTTAGAGAGGCAATGTGATAATTGCCAAGCCATCACCTGACATTTCTAGTGGGTTGGGGGAGACGGGAGAGTCCTCTTCTGCCCTGCTCATGCCTTTCTATCCACCTATCGCAGGACCACCTCTTTTCATCACTCTGTGGAACCATACCTAGGAGTGGTCCATAGAACCCATCATTGCAATTTGAGGCTTTGTGCCTGGAATTCTGTTTCCAAACTTGAGATGAAATTAGGTCTTTCATATGAGCCAAATGTGTTTATTCTAGCAGCATGTGCCCAGCATGTCCACATTAAGTATGTTTAAATGATAGTGATAATGGAATTTCAACATCACAACTGAAATTTCATTTGTCAGAGTAGAAACAGAAATATCTTTTATTGATTCTAAAGTGTGTTTTTATGTGATGCTGTACTATTAAAAAGTAACCTGGAAATAACAGGTTGCTGTCTCCTGTAACAATTTTGAATTTCAAAAAAAAAAGCAATTTATAATACTTTCTATATTATAGTATAATCTTAAAATAATCACTTATATTAATCTAACCACACTTGGATACAACAAAACTTCTGATGAGAAAAAGACAAAGATGCTAAACAAAAGCAAAACATCAAACAAACAAGAAACATGCTTATTTTTCTTAAAGCAAATATTCATTCTGTAAATGATCAAGAAGAAAGCCACAAGAATTGACCCCAAGCATAGATAACCAGACTTGCCTCTAAACAAAACAAATTCTAGTTGTGAAGAAGGAAGTTAAAGATGCTAGCACTTGACATTTTTTTTTTTTGCATTGGTTAAAGTAATCAAACTGATATTCTATTGAATGTGAAGAGATGTTGCATAAGTAAACATGGACGATTTAGAACTGTTCATCTCTCATGTTGCATTCAATTTACAATCTTGGAAAAAAATCAATAGGCCTAGTTCTCTTCTTGTCTCCCCTCCTTTCTGCTAGCCTCATGCCATTAATCTGCATTTAATGGGCACAGCAGCCTTAATAGATGCTGTCTTTTAAGTAATGTAGCAGTTCTTTTCTGGAATCACTAATCTCTTTCCTTTGGGCAATGTGGTAACTTCTTCTTTTTTGAAACCTTGTGAAGACCTAGACAATTCCTCAGTACCTTAAGCCAAAATTCTCCCTATTATCCACCCAAAGCTTTCAGATCACCTTTAATATTAGCCCTAAGATATATTTGTAGAAATGAAAAGGAAAAGTTTGTGGTACTACTGGCAGAAATGGTGTAACTAGTGAAAATAAAATTAAGAAACAAATTGACCATTTACATATTTGCTTCTGTTGAAGAATCAGTTATCTATTATGTGGTGCTTATTCTATGATGGGAACTGTATTAAACACTTATGCATTATCTATTTTATTCACCCAGAGCAACATCCATTTTTTATTTTAAATCTGATTTCATCACTGCTTCCTGAAACCCTCTAATGGCTTTCCATTGGGCTTAGTTTCAAATCAAAGCTATTTATCACAATTATAGCCTTACATACCTGGATTGTGTCTAAACCTTTGATCTCTACTATTACTACATTCTTTCTTGCTCACTAGACCACAGCCTTAGTGCCCCAAGGCCCTTTTGCTTTGGGGGTTTTATACTCTTCCCTCCTTCTCAGAACACTTTCTTCAAATTTTTACAAGGCTGAGTTCTCATTATCCAGTTCTCTGCAGTTATTATCCCCTCAGGGAGGCCAAGGCCTTTTCTCTTGTCAGGTATTCTTGTTAAAACTCTTGCATTTAAATCAGAGGTTTCTGCATCTTTTTTGATGGACCTTGAGGTTTCAATGTCATGTTATTACTCTCGTTAGCAGTTTCTTCTAAATGTATTGGTCTCAGTGAATTTTTCCCCTTTATTCTGAGTTCAGGTAAGCATGAATTGGGATTTCCCCCCCACCAGTATTTCCATGTATTTTGAGTGACAGGGTATTTTAGAATATGTAACTTTCCCTAGGTCCTCATGCCATATGTATATATGTATGTGCGTGTATGTGTGTATATATATACATTTATTTTTTGTAAACCTATTTTTCTTCCCTCCTTTCTTTACTTTTGAAAACCAAATACCTGTGAAGAAAGCTTTAACACTATGGATATGGAAATATTGTTAGGCTTAGAAATATTTTGTCATTGAGCTCATATGAAGACATATAGGTCTAATATAGTATATCAAACATGAATATATACAAAAAGAAAGAGGAAATTTCCTCTTTCTTTCAAATATTCAAATTTCTACTATAAGATACTTTATATTTAGACTACACTTTTTCTAGTTTTAAACATTTTTTTCTCAAGAATTAATGCTCTTTTCAGTGAAGGAAGAAATAAGTGCATTTTTATTATTTACTAGAATAATTCAACTTCTTATTTATATGTTGGTTAAGTATTTACTTTTTAGGCCAGTTATATAGCAATAACTTTCAGAATGATTGCTTTCTAAATTTTGTCTTATAATGTTAATAGCCTGTCTCTGGGATTCAATGTTTTCCTCTGGAGTTTAGTCTGTATTTTA
>NW_012115533.1:1443107-1452346 GCF_000951035.1 Colobus angolensis palliatus
GATCTCTTGACCTTGTGATCCGCCCATCTCGGCCTCTCAAAGTTCTGGGATTACAGGCGTGAGCCACCACGCCTGGACTATTCTTCTATTTTGAATACTATTTTTTTTTTTTTCTTTTTCAAACCAACCAATTCATATAGGTGGATTATCTTCCAAAAAATATCATTGAAGGTGCTAATTTGGAATCTTTTCAAGTACTTCTTTTTCTCATGAGATTTCATGTATTTCAAGTTCACATTGATTCTTATTTTTGAGTACTTTGATTTTCTTTAATTTTCTATTTATAATGAGTAATGACTTTGATTACCATAGGTGGCTTTGTGGCTTTCATATGCCTTTGCTAGGCTTTTCCTTTAATACACATTTGTTTCCAGGCAGATCTCATGACATAACAACTTTCACTTCAACAGACAGATGCTCAGTTTTCTCTCCTCCCAGCTGTCAAAATTATGAGGCTTGGGTCTGGGGCTGAACTCCCTGTCTACAAGTCCAAAGATTTTCAGGAAAATTACTCTACTTTGTTAGAAGGGAATTTCTCTGTTTTCAGTCCAGGATAAAACACCATGTTTGGAACAAAGTTGGATGGAAAGAGATTTGGAAGAGGCTATAGGACCATTTTTTTTTTTTTTTTTTCAAGTTACACTGGTTATTTCCCCTCTTCTTTCCTCTTCCGATTATCATTGTACTGGCAGGCTCTCAGGAAAAGGCTGTCAGTGAAAAATGATTCCTATCTTGACTACCACCTTATCACTGGTGGGCTCTGAGATGTCATTCACTATGTTCTAGTATTTTGGTTACTGTCATACCATCTGTATGCTATTCAGAAACCCTTTAAAACCTTTGCTATTCTTATGATATATCTTTCTAGTTCTTAGCATTCTCTAAACTGTTCACTATGCTTTCTACAGTCATATAAATATAACTTGGGGATAAACTAAAACTAAATTTTTGAGTTCTCTTTGTATTTCTAAAATAAAATTATTAGGATTCCATGTCCTAAAAATATAATTGTATCATAAAACGTTAAATGAAATATGGGAATCTAATGTCAAAACATCATATACTAAGCTTTGAAGAATCTTCAATTAATTATCCTTTCAAAGCAAATATCATAGAAAATGTATCCCAATATACAATGTAATAAAATAAAAAGTTAATAAAAGCTGTGACTCTGTATCAAGAAATCAACATTACTCTTCATATGAGGCACTATTATAATATTTGGACACAAATACTTCCTATGTAACATTAAAAGCTAATTAAGTTAAAATGAAAATATTTTCACTCAAATGTAACAATATAATTACAATGCATAAAACTAAATCAGAGATATAAATGGAAAAGTAAAATGTTCTTAAGTTACGTAGAGGGAAAAAAAAATAGTGGAGGAAAGTCTCATTTTCCTTAATCAGAACAAAAATAGAGTAAGATGTCAGAAATTCACTATTTAATGTGTAGATGTCAGAAATTCACCGTTTAATGTGTAGACTTAATACAATTTTAATGAATTTTACAATGTCATTGATTTGCCTCATATAGACTTTAAAGTTATTCCAAGAGAATAGAATGAACCATATATGTAAATTATTACCAAAGATGAGTAATGAGAGAATTACTCTTTCTTATATGCATTATAAAAGCTAAAATATGTGTTATTTTATTACACCAGAGAGATAATTAAAATAGCCCAGAAATAGACTTTATTTTATTCAAGATGCTTTTTACATCAACAGAAAAAAAGCCATAATCAACTGGAAATCAGAAAAAAATTGGTATTCTTTATTTCAACAGACAAAAAAGTAAATAACAAAGGAACTAATGAGATTAATTTAAAAATGCTGGAAGAACTAGAAAATAATATTTATCTAACCTCTAATGGAAAAAGCCTCTCTATGCTTACAAAAAAAAAAAAATCACAATAAAATGAATATGAAGATTTAATATATTAAAAGTTAAAATAACAGTTGTAAAATATGTGCAGTAATAAATTAAATAAATGGTAAGTTATATCTATTAAGACATAATAGAAATAAAAAGGAAAAATATACACAAGCACAAAGTATAACATAATATTCACTGATAAACTAGAACACAAATATAGTTAAAATATTCAACACAATCTATAATTAAATAAATGTAAGTAAAAGCCAATTAAGAATAATATTTAAAATTAATTCTAGCATTTTAAATTGGGCATTGTGTTTGTACAGTGACATGCAGGCATTTTAAGTGTATGATTTTTAGGATTTTGACAAATGTGTACACATTTTATATGATTACATAATCACAACTTCAAAATCTACATCCCAAATAAGACAAAGATTATTACAATTGTCCCAGAAAGTACTCATGTGCCTGTCTAGTCAACCCCTATCTATCCTCTGTGATAACAACTATTTTCCTATCGCTGTTGCTTAGTAGGAATTTATAAACAGAAGAAGGTATGCACACCTTTTTTTTTGCTTCTTTCACTCAAAATAATGTATTAGTAGCTGCTTATTTTTAATTGCTAAATATGATTTCCATTTTCTGAGAATAACTTTTTTATATTTATTCCCCCTTTAATAACCATTTTGGTTATTTTCTTTACCATTCTGAATAAACCTGCTCTGACCACTTCTGTACATATATTTGTGTGTTTTCATTCCTCTTGGGTAAATACCTTCAGCTAGAATTTCTGGGTTTATTGTTATTATGTATTTGACTCTATAGGACAGTTCCAAGGAAAAAAAATATATATTTTTTTGTTTTACATCTTCAGCAGCACTTGACATTTTCATGTTCTATTTTTTTTTTTTTTTCATTTTTGAGATTTTTGAAACAGGGCCCTCATACTGTTGTGTAAGCTGGAGTAGAGTGGTGCAATTAGAGCTCACTGCAGCTTTGAACTCCTGGGTTCAAGCCATCCTTCTGTCTCACCTCCTCAGTAGCTGAGACTACAGTTACATGCCACTATGCCCAATTAATTAGTTTGCATTTTTCTTATAACTAGTTATGTTAGCATAATTTCATGAACTCAGTGGCCATTTCTCTGTTTTCATTTATAACATGTATATTAAAGAATTTCATGCAGTTTTTAAATTGAAGTCTGTCATTTTATTATTGATTTGTTGGAGTTAGTATATAATCTAGAAATAAATTCTTTGTCAGACTAACATTGTGAGTATTTAATTCCAGTAGGCAGATGACTTTTTCTTTATTTTAAGAGTAGTTTTAAATAAAAGATTACTTAGATTTTAAGGTGTCATATTTATCCACTTTTTGTTTTATGTTTAATATCCTTTGAATTGTAAGAAACATGTCTCCATCCAAAGTTTATAAAGAAGTTCTCTTATGTTTACTTGCAGAAGCTTTATACTTTTAGTTTATACATCTGATTTTATAATCCATACTGAATTAACTGTTGCAAATGTTATATGTAAGGATTGAAATAATGTTGTTTATTTTATATGTGGATAGCAATTTGTTTCAGCACTGTGATTTAAAATACTATACCTTACCTATTTAATTACTTTGGCATGATTGTCAAAAATCAATTGACTATATCTGTGTGGATGTATTTCTGTACTCTCTACTTGTTCCATTGATGTATGTATCTATCCTTATGCCAATACCACGCCAATGGGATTAATGTACCTTTACAGTAAACCCTGAAATCCCACATGGTGTTCTCCTCTTTGAATATTGTTATGACTCTTCAAAGCTTTTCAAAAAGAAACATTTTAATTTTACAATAGTTTCAGATGTACAGGAAAGTTGCACAGAGAAATAAAGTTCTCATATACTCACTTTCCAATTTTTTAATTGTTTACATGGTACATAAGTACAATACATTTATCACAACTAATGGACTAACATTGATACCTACATTTTTAACTACAGTTCATACTTTATTCAAGTTTCCTTAGACATATCTAATTGCTTTGTCATGTTTCAGGATAATGTCCATGATGTAACATAGTATCTACTTGTTATGTCTCTTTAGTCTCTTGTAGACTGTGATAGTTTTCTTGACTTCTCACATTTTGGACAATTTTCACAGTTTTTAGACTGCTGGACAACTAGTTTATAAAATGTCTCTCAACTGAGTATGTAGGATATTTTCTCATTCTTAGAATGTATACATATATATTTAATGCTCCTTGTCTATTTGGGATGTAGATTTTGAAGATGTAATGATGTAATCATATAAAATATGTACACATTTGTCAAAATCCTAAAAAATATATATTTTATATATGTATGTGAAGGGCAGAAAGGTGAAGTGCCATTCTCATTGCATTTTATCAAAAACCCATGTTATTAGTATGATATCATAATTAGTGCTAACCTTGATTAATTGGATGAGGTAATAATTATCAGGTTTTTCCACTGGAAATTTACCCATTTTTTCTACTTATCAATACACTGTTCTTTGTTTCCTTAATATTTAACTTTTGTGGGTACATCGTAGCTTTCTATATTTATGGGGTGCATGAGATATTTTGATACAGACTTGTAATGTGAAATAAGCACTTCACGGAGAATGGGGTATCTATCCCATCAAGCATCTATATTTTGTGTTACAAACAATCCAGTTATACATTTCGTTATTTTAAAATGTACAATTAAATAATTAATGACTATAGTCACCTTCCTGTGCAATCAAATACTAGGCCTTATTCATTCATTTATTCCTTTTTTTTGTATGTATTATCCATCTCCACACCACCCCCACCCTCCCTTCTTTCCCCTTCCCAACCTCTGGTAATCATTGTTCTATTTTCTATCTCTATAGGATCAAATGTTTTGATTTTTAGACCCCACAAATAAGTGAGAACATGTGATGCTTGTGTTTCTGTGCCTGGCTTATTTTAATTAACATAATTACCTCCAGTTTCATCCAGTTTTTGTCTTAAAGTCTGTAATCCATTTTGATTTGATTTTTGTATATGGCGAGACATATGGGTCTAGTTTCATTCTTCTGGTTATGAATATCCAGTTTTCCTAGCACCATTTATTGAAGAGATTGTTCTTTCCCCAGTGAATATTCTTGGCACTTTGTTGAAAATGAGTTCACTGTAGGTTTGTGGATTTGTTTGCTGGTTGTCTATTCTGTTCCATTGGTCTATGTGTCTGCTTCTATGTCAGTAACATGCTGTTTTGGTTACTATAGCTCTGTAGCATAATTTGACATCAGGTACAGTGGTTCTTACAATTTTGTTCTTTTTGCTTAGAGTATCTTTGTCTATTCTGAGTTGTTTTGTGGTTCCATATACATTTTAGATATATTTTTTTCTATTTCCATAAGGAGTGTCACTGGTATTTTGACAGGAGTTACATTGAATCTGTAGATTGCACTGGATAATATGGATATCTTAACAATATTCCTTCTTTCAATACATAAACATGAAATATTTTTCCGTTTTTGTGTCCTCTTCAATTTCTTTAACCATTATTTTACAGTTTTTATTCAGATATCTTTCACTTTTTTAGCTAATACCTTGGTATTAATTTTATTTGGGCTACTGTTAATAAGCTTATTTTTTATTTCTTTTTCAGTTTGTTGACTGTTAGCATACAGAAATGCTACTGACTTTTGTAAGCTGATATTGTATTCTTCAACTCTACTGAATTTGCTTAACAGATCTAAAAGTTTTCTTGTGGAATCTTTAGGTTTTTTTCCAAATATAATATTATGTCATTGGCAAATATGGATAATTTGACTTCCTCTTTTTTTTAATTTGGATGCTCTTTGTATTTTTCTGTTGTCTCTGATTATCTAACTAGGACTTCCGGTACTATGTTGAGTAACAGAAGTGACAGTGAGCATCCTTATTATGTTCCAGATTTTAGGGGAAAGTTTTCCCCAATTTAGTATGATACTAGCTGTGAGTTTTTCATATATGGCTTTTATTATATTATGTTTCTCCTATACCCAAGTTTTTGAGAGTTTTAATTTCATGGAGTACTCTTTGAATGAATGTCACTATGTGTAACCCATGCCACTTAAGGGTTAAGAAGTTTTTCTCCACCTTTTTTTAGAGCAGATGTTTTAGAAATTTTTGGTTTCATAGAATTCTCAGAATAGAATTGAAAATGCTTCTAAAAAGCCAAATGAAAACAAAGCAACAACAACAACAAAAATTGTGATTTCAACTGTGGTGGCCCTGAATTTATAGATAAATTTGGAAAATTAATATTTTAAGTATATAGAGTCTTCCACTTCATGTACAACACATCTTTTCATACCTGTGTCAAATAAATTTTTAAATTTGAGAACTTACATATCTTATTAAATTTACTTATTAATATCTTCTTTTGTGTTATATTTTATATTTTTCATACATTTTACACTTTCTAGGATTTACAACACTGCAGAAACGTAAGAGTGAGGGTCTTTTCCTTCTTTCTTATACAAGTGGAAAGTCTTTTTTCATATTATGACTTTATGTATATATTTTAATAGACGACTGCTCTTAAGCAAACTGATAAACTTTCTTTCTAGTCACAAAAGTTTTTATGTTTTTATTTTTTTAATGGTTGTAGAATTTTAACAAATACTCTTCCTGTATCTATTGAGGTGACTCCGTGTTTCTCTTTTATTCCCTTTATGTGTTAGGGCATTCTTTCATTGTTATAAGCAGTACTTGAGACTGGATAATTTATAAAGAAAAGTTTTATTGGCTCATGTTTTTGCTGGTTACGCAAGCATGGTGCCAGCATCTGCCCAGCTTCTGGGGAGGCCTCAGGGAGTTTTCACTCATGGTAGAAAGCAGAAAGGGAGCAGGCATGTCTCATGGTGAAAGTAGCAGCCAGAGTGGGGTGGGAGGTGCCACACATTTTTAAATAACCAGGTCTTGTGGTAACATACAATTGTGAGGATAGCACCAAGGCATGGGAGATGTGCCCCCATGACCCAAACATCTCCTACCAGACCCTACCTCTAACACTGGGAATTACATCTCAACATGAGATTGGAAGGGACTTCTGACCCATATCATTTCACTTCTGGCCCCCTAAATCTCATGTCCTTCTCATATTCCAAAATACAATAATCTCTTCCCAATAGTCCCCCAGAGTCGTAGCTCATTCCAGCATTAATTCAAAACTCCAATCCCAACTTCAAACTCCAAAGTCTCATTTGGAAATGATTATATTTTACCTATAAGTCTGTAAAATTAAAACAAGTTATTTACTTCCAAGATACAATTGAGGTACAGACACTGGGTAAACATTCCCATTCCAAAATGAGAAACTGGCCAAAAGGAAGGGTCCACAGGCCCCAAGTAAATCTGAAACCTAGCAGGACAGTCATTAAATTTTAAAGCTCTGGAATAACCTCCTTTGATTCCATATCCCACATCCAAGGCACACTGCTCCTAGGGGTGGGCTCCAAAGACCTTGGGAAGCTCTGTCAGTGTGTCTTTGCAGGCTACAGACCCTATGGCTGCTTTCACGGATTGGTGTTGAGCACCTACGGCTTTTCCAGGTGCAGGGTACAGGCTGCCTGTGAATCTACCAGTCTGTGGTCTGGAGAACAGTGGCTCAGTTCCCAGATTTCTACTGGGCAGAGCCGTAGTGAGGATTCTGTGTGGGGCCCCCAAACCCATTCTTACCCTCTGTACTCCCCTTGTGGAGGTTTCCTGTGAGGGCTCTGCCCTTGAAGAAGTCTTCTATCTGGGAATATCTGGGAACCCAGACTTTCTGATACATCCTCTGAAATCTAGGTGGAGGCTGCCAAGCCTCTTCCACACTTGCACTCTGCCCCTACATGCTTAACACCATGTAGAAGTTGTCAAGGCTTATGGATTGCAGCCTCTGCAGTTGTAGCCCAAGCCAAACCTAGAGCCCTTTGAACTTTGCCTAGAGCTGGAGTGGCCAGGACACAAGGAGGAGTGTCTTGATGTTGGACAGAGCAGAGAGGTCCTAGGCCTGGCCCAGGAAACCATTCTTTCCTTTTCAATCACAAAATCTGTGATGGGAGGCACTGCCACAAAGATCTCTGAAATGCCTTCAATGCCTTTTCCCCATTGTTTGAGCTATCAGTAACCTGGCTCTTTAATCATGCCAGTCTCACTAATAAGTGATTGCTCCACAGCCTGCTTGAATTCCTTTTCTGGTAATGCTTTTTTTTTTTCTCTACCACATGGCCAAGCTGCATATTTTCCAAACTTTTACACTCTGCTTCCCTTTCAAATATAAATTCAAACTGTAAGTGAAGGTTTTTTTTTCTCTTGTATCTGAGTGCAGGTTCTAAGAAGCAGCCAGGCCACATCTTGAATGCTCTGATGCTTAGAAAATTTTTTCTGCCAGATACTGTAGGTCATCACTTTTAAGTTTAAACTTTCTCAGATCCCCAGGACATGAACACAATGCAGGCAAGCTCTTTGCTAAAGCATAACATGGGTGACTTCTGCTCTAGTTCTCAATAACTTCCTCATTTCCATCTGAGATCTCATCAGGGTGGAATTCACTTTATCTTTTACTATCAGCATTTTGTTCACAGCCACTTAACCACTCTTTATCATTTTTATGTCTTTTTTTGAGCCCTCCAAACTCTTCCAACCTTTGCCAGTTATCCAGTTGCCAAACTACTTCCACTTTTTCAGGCCTCTTTATAGTAATGCTCCACTCCTGGTACAAATTTTCTGTATTAGCCATTCTTGCATTGCTCTAAGGAAACACCTGAGACTGGGTAATTTATGAAGAAAAGAAGTTTAATTGGTTCATAATTCTATAGACTATACAAGCATGGCAGTGGCATCTACTTTTACTCATGACAGAAGGTGAAACAGAAGCAGGTATGTCACATGGCAAGAGAGAATCAATGGTGGGAGGAGGTGCGACACATTTTTAAACAACCAGATCTTGCAAGAACTCACTATCTCACTATTGTGAGAAGTGAAGAATCTAGCCCTGTAACCCAAACATCTTCCACCAGGCCCCACTTCCAACACTGGGGATTACATCTCAAAATGAGATTCGGAGGGGACATCGACCCTGCATTACTTGCTGTCTGATTACATTGATTTTTGAATGTTAAATCAAGTTTTCATTCCCGGAATAAAACCTGCTGCTACTTAGTGCCTTACACTTTTAGTCTTGTAAATATATTGTCATATTTGACATGCTAACATTTTGGGGATTTTTATTTTTTTGCACTTAAGTTTTTGAATTTAATCAGTGTGTAATTTTATTTTCTCATAAGATTGTGTCAGATTTTGGAATCAGAATTATAATGGCTTCAAAAAATCAAA
>NW_012115533.1:1452406-1499822 GCF_000951035.1 Colobus angolensis palliatus
TATCACACTGCAAATATTTATAATATTTGTATATAATATATATGCAATATAACAAATTATGTTATATTGCATTTTTATTATCATTTGATTTAAATAATTTAAAAAATTTCCTTTGTGATGTCTTTCCTGACTCATAAGTATTATTTTTTAAATGTATTATTACTTTCATAACACTTTTAAGCATTTGGGATTTATTTAAATGCATTTCTTTATATTTCTAATTAAATATTTCTGTGGTTAGAAAACATGCTCTACATGATTTAATCACATGACATTTATTGTGACTTATTTTATGCCCCAGCATGGAGTCTGCCTTTGTGAACATTTCCTATGAACTTGAAAACAATGTTTATTCTGCAGTTATTGGGTGAAATGTTTAATAAATATTAATTAAGCTGGTTCATAGTGATTTTCAAGTCTTTTAAACATTTACAGAATTGAGGACACTCATTTTATAAGTTACTGATGTGGTGTGTTAACATTTTTAACTATAATTATATATTTATCTATTTCCCCCTTTTATTTTTGTTCCTTTTGGTTTTATGTATTCTAAACTTCTATTATTAAGTGTATAGAATTTTAGAATTGATTTCTTCCTGATGAATTGCATTTTTTATCATTACAAAATTACACATTTTTCAGTCTGGTAATACAACTCATCTTAAAGTCTGCCTTTCTCATATTAGCATAGCTACATCAGCTTTCTTAGGTGTGACGTTTGCACATTATAACTTTTTTCTTTGTATTTGAATATCTATCACATATATTTTATAGTATTTTTCCTGAGCGGCATGAGTTCATTGTTTTTATTTATCAGGAAGTTTCTTTACTTTTGAACAAAACACCTTTAAAAGACAAAAATTCTATGTTTTTAATTCTTATTTTTTGAACACTAAAGATGTCCTACTGTCTTCAGTTCTACTTTTTATAGCTGTATTCCTGTGTGTTATGTATCTTTTTTCTTTGGCTAATTTTAACATTGTCACCATAGCTTTATGGTTTAGCAGTCTGACTTTTCTCTTCTCTTAGGAATGGTTTCCTCTCTATTTATCTTGTTTGTGTTCTGCTGGGTTTCCAAATTCTGTGAATACTATCTATTTACAGTATGAAAAACTTTGACTACTATATTGTTTGTAGTTTGACTGCTCTTTTCTTATTTTTATTTTCTTCTAGGACTCCAGTTATACATATTTTAGGAAGCTTAATACAATCCCAGAGGTAATCTAGGATCTGCTTTTTTTATTACTATTTTTTCTTTTTTTTTTACTTTGACTTGAGTAAATACTAGCTGTCAACATTTAAATTTGCTGATACTTTACTGTATCTAGTCATCTCTCAATTATAGCTAATGAATTTTCATTTTAGTATTTGACAGGCTTTTTAATAAAAATGTAGATTCTTAATTGTTTTTTAAGCAAATTTGAATACATATAAGAAAATTATTTTAATAAAATACTGTTTTCTCTATTTTATCCATTAAGTTTTACTTGAAAAATAGAATTTTATTGATAAAAATAGAGAGAAAATTTCAAATCTATCACAACTCATCAACAATCTACTCCTTTTATGTATTGGAAGCTTGTCAACTTCTTTTTGGTAGGCTGAAAAAATATGTTATTGTGTCATAATTCTTGCTGCTAGCACTAAGAAATCAATCTTAGTCTAAATCATTTTGCCCATCTGAAATCAGTCAACCAGCACTATCCATTCAATTTCTGGAATGCTTTTTAAACCTAAGGCACTTATACAATTCTATCAGCTACTGACTAACTTATCCTTTAAATAAAAATATTATAATAGGCTAATTACTTTTATCTAATATTAATCTTTATTCTACAACTGCTTTTAAATCTTAAAATGGTTTCTAGATAAATATTTTAAAACTAATTAAGTAATTTCATGCTGTAGTATAAATATTTAGGCTCCCCACATTAATATGCTACAATCCTAACCACTAAAGTGATGTTATTAAGAAGTAGGGCCTTTTGGGAGGTCCTGCCATGAGGGCAAAGTCCTCATGATTGGGATTAGAGCTCTTATAAAAGAGACTGCAGAGGGCTAGCTAGCTCCTTGCATCATATGAGGACACAGTGAGAAGATATCACTTACGAACAAGAAAACAGGCACCCACTTGATACCAAATTTGCCTTATTTTTGGATTTCTCAGCCTCCAGAACTATGATAAGCAAATTCTGTTATTTATAAGCTACTCAGCTTATAGTACTTTGTTGTAGCAGCCTAAGTGGACCAAGATATTCCCTTTCTTAATATTTAAGCTTATATCTCTTGCATAATTACATTAGTAAAATTTCTAATATATAAGAGGCCATCAATGAACACAAGCTGCTGAAACATCTTAGGAATTCATTGCATGCACAGATCTTCATCAATCAACTGCCCCATCTATCTAGCTTTATCATCCCTCTATATCCCACAGCCTTTGCTCCAGATCTGTTCATAAATTCCCACACATAATATAACAGATTTTAGAAATATTTATTATTAATTGTATCACTATGAATAATGATAACATTGTTTTAGACATTAGATCACTTATGCTAAACATAATTTAAATTGGTTCATTAAATTATTTTAATTGCCTAATTTGAAAATATTGTTAAAAATAATTGCATAAAGTGATTATTAGTAGTTTTGAAATACAAATATTAATTAAACATTTCAAAGCCTTGAAGAAACATTTTTTTCTCATTTTAATTAGAATTTAAATGTCTAAGGGTTTACTTGAAAAGTATAATATGTTTTGGAAGATGCACTTTCCAACCTTAATTATCTACATTGTGTCAATTTTTAAAGTCTTATGTGGACATTTAAACATTGAGGTAATAAAAACAAGATATGAATTTGATTCATATTTATGTTATTGGTCAATAAAATTTATGGAATGCATGATATTAGACATCATAAATTGATAGAGAAGACACTTATAATGATTTTTTGTCTATTTTCAGAAAAGTTAAAGTCAAGTTAGAGGTAAGACCATAAACACAAGAAGACTGTCTGAGAAGGCATGACTGAAAACTGAATAGGGCTGGGCGTGGTGGCTCACATCTGTAATTCCAACAATTTGGGAGGCTGAGGCAGGCAGATCACCTGAGGTCAAGAGTTTGAGAACAGACTGGTCAACCTGGAGAAATCCCATCTCTACTAAGAATACAAGAATTAGCCGGGCGTGGTGGCAGGTGCCTGTAATCCCAGCTACTCGGGTGACTGAGGCAGGAGAATTGCTTGAACCCAGGAGGCAGAGGTTGCCGTGATCTGAGATCATGCCGCTGCACTCCAACCTGGGAGACAGAGCAAGACTCCCTCTCGGGAAAAAAAAAAAAAAAAAAAAAAAAGAAAGGAAAAGAAAACTGAATGATACTCTATTTTTCTACAATGAATCTAGTAAAAAACAAACAAACAAACAAACAAATATAGGATTACTTGAATGAGGTGAGTTTTTTTTTTTTTTTATTATACTTTAAGTTCTAGGGTACATGTGCATAACGTGCAGGTTTGTTACATATGTATACTTTTGCAATGTTGGTGTGCTGCACCCATCAACTCGTCAGCACCCATCAATTCATCATTTATGAGGTGAGTTTTAAATGTTTGTGAGTGATGATAGGCATAAAATTGATGAAGTAAAAAAAAAGTCAGTGTTTTGCTCAGGATGTTATTTTATACTGTAGAGCTTAGCACATCCGTATACTGAGGATCTCTTTTCCCCACCCCTCAAATGTACCTTATCAGCTAAGTTAAAAATAATTCTTAACATGCTGTTTGCAGCTGACCAAGTATATTCTCTCATCAGATTAAATCAAATGGAAAACACAATGAGCTCTGGAATATGAATAGGGCCCCGAGTGTCTGTTTTTCAATCATGCTTAAAATCCAGTTGAACCAACATGTACTGATTAAAGTTCCTTTAGGTACCAAGACTTAAAGAATTTCTTTTTCACCGAAGTTTGAGTTTATGGCTTCCTGTTCATGAAGCCTTAGAAATACTAGCCTTAATTTTTTTGTGAAATCGCAACCAGCTCCTTTCCCAAACAATGCTAAAGTATCAGTTTTATTTGTGTTTATCCTAATATCCTCTAGCCTTTTATCTCAGTTCATGGTGGTAACTTGTACATCATTTGATTATTTCTTTTAAATTTTAATTTTATGATTTTTATTTTTTAAGGATAAGGAGGTGGAAATATAAACAGGAAAGAGTTGGGAGAATGGTCTATACATGCCTCCACTAACATAAAGAATAAAATGATTTTGCCCTTTCTTAGTTTTTCAGAGATCTCCCTGGCTATCTCAATTAAATTGGCCACTCCAAAATAAAACTACACTTTTAACCTTTAGAACTACATCCTAAGGTAGGACAGAAACAGTTTTTAGACAGAAATCCTGGCATGGAGGAGAGTTTCAAGTGACATTTTTCTTGTAAATAAATATTAGGTAATGTCTTTTTCAACATGGCTGACTAGATACCTGGAATGATCTTCTCCAATGAGAAGAAATAAATGTGTTAAGTGAAACATAAAAAGGCATTGCTGAACTGGTATGGTAATAAGGAATCTGCAGAGATGCATTTGTTGGGAAAGTAGGTAAGTGGATGAAAATGAGGAAAGTGATCTCCAAAATCTACTTTTTTTCCTGGAATCTTCTTCCATTTTCTGAGTTCAACTTCATTGTCCCGTACTCAGAGATCCACTTCATATCTTGGAATCCACTCTGATGGCTTCATGGACAACAGATCATAAACTCTAGGACTCATCAAAGGTGAAGTATAATAAAAAGTCCCTACATTAAAATGTGGACCTCATAATTTAACTATTTAATATAAAACAGAAGGTGTTGAATAGATGAATATTATCCATAATAATTTGAAATTACAATCTGGTCCATCTAGGAATTTTTTATTTTTTTCTGAATTAAGAGTACCTATAGGATTTTAAAACCTCATTGAAAAAAATTATTAGAAAATGAATTTTTATATTATTTTTGGATGTAAATAAGGAGGATGGAAGTATCTGCAGGTGACCTGCTAAAGAAATGAAAAGAACCAAAGCAACAAATAGACAAGTTTGAGTAGAGAGTTTGAAGGAGAGAGCCGGAGTGTAGCAAGTAAGTAATAAAACCTGTGGAGCATGCAAACCCAGAATGGTAGCATAGAGAGAAGAGCAAAGCACTCTGACTCTCCTCCCCTATCTCCCTTGCCAGGATCAACTTGGAGCCTGAAAAGACTTTCCTTTGCAAGAAAAAGTAGGCAGGAGACCCCCAATAACCTCAATTACCACTGAAGGTACTTGCAGTTCTTGCTACAGGAGAATTATGCAACCCTTAAAGTCCCTAAATGCAGTTTGGGGAACTTCCTGGAATTCACATGACTGCATTGCTCCAGGGTAGGAGCTCATGTTGTGCACTCTCCACTCCTAGGATGCAAGCTGATACAGCAGGGCACCATCTTGAAACCGGAGCTGCTGCTGGAGCACACTCTGCGCTATAGGCCAGTAGCCACTGCCTCTGTCCATCTTGAAATTGCACCTTCATTTTACCTTACTTGCACAGGTGGCCACAATGCATGTCCCTAGCTGCTTGGAGCCTGAGCCCCAAAACAATTGTGACTTGCATAGCTCCTAAGCACAATGCCATATGCCTATGTCCCTGGCATGAGAAATAGCCTGACAGACTTTCTCAGTGAGTTCACCCACAAGCTAGTTGAACCACAGCACATTCATGTCCCTGTAGGGAGAAATAGCCTGGTAGAAATTCCCACTGCAAGCCCACCCAATATCCCCAGCAAGAGAAACAGCCTGGTGGACTCACACGTAGCAGGCTCATCCTTGAGCCACTGAGCCATTCACTGTGTGTCCATGATTTCAGCCAACAAAACAGCGTGGTGAACTCAGTCCCAGTGAGCCAGTTCCTGAACCTGCTGACACCCTGTGTTTATGCTACTGACCTGAAAAAAACCCATCAGTCTCACTCTAGTCAAGCCAGTCCATGAACCTGTTGACTTACCATGTCCAGAAATGTGCTACCAACCTGAGAGTCAGCCTAACAAGCTTGTTCCTGATAAAGCAGCAGCACTATTGCCACAAACTCATGCAGCCTCACCTACTTAAACATTCTGAGACATTGCTGATATGGATTACAGCTGAAGAAACTGCATAGAGACTACACTACTACATCCATTCAGAACCAAAGCCCAATCCACTTCACCCAGCCAACATCCTGGAACCCATTTACATGAATGAACCTTTTCCTATGAAGGCTACTTCATAAAATTAGAAGTGACTCTTCCACCAGATGCACAGATATCTATAAAGAGACACAAGAAACACGAAAAAGCAAAGAAACATGACACCACCAAAGGAACACAATAATTATCCAGTAACAGACCTTAAAGAAAAGAAAATGTATGACTGAAAATAAATTCAAAATAATGATCTTAAGAAAATTCCATAAGATATAACAGAAAACAAATATATAATTCAATAAAGTCAGAAAAACAATTTATGCTGAAGGAGAAATTCAGTGAAAAGATAGATATTACAAAAACAAACCAAAACAGAAATCTTGGAACTGAAGAATTCAGCAAATTAAATAGAAATAAAGTTGAGGGTTTTAACAACAGGCTAGAATGAGCAGAATACAAAAATATATATATTTAATCCTGAAGGTAGGCATTTTGAGATAACTCAGTAAGAGGGGGAAAAAAAGAAATAATAATAAAAAGATTGAAAGAGGTTTGTGGAACTTATGGGATATCATTGCACACACACACACACACACACACACACACACACACACGCACAATCATCACATTGTGGGAATCCCAAAGGGAGGAGAGATGGAGGATGAAGGCACAGAAAACCTATCTGACAAAATAATAACAAAAAATGCGGCTGGGCACAGTGACTCCTGCCTGTAATGCCAGCACTTTGGGAGGCCAAGGTGGGCAGATCACGAGGTCAAGAGATTGAGACCATCCTGGCTAACACGGTGAAACCCCATTTGTATTAAAAATACAAAAATTAACTCGGCATCGTGGCATGTGCCTGTAATCCAAGCTACTCAGGAGGCTCAGTCAGGAGAATTGCAGGAGAATCGCAGGAGAATCGCTTGAACCAGGGAGTCGGAGGTTGCAGTGAGCCGAGATGGTGCTACTGCACTCCAGCCTGGTGACAGAGTGAGACTCTGTCTCAAAAATAAATAAATAAATAAATAAATAAATAATTTAAAAAATGCCAAATCTTAAGAGCTAGATTGACATTCAGATTCAGGAAATTCAAAGGTCCCCAAATAGATTCGATCTTAAAAGGTCCTCTTTTAGGCACATTATAACCAAACTGTCAGGAAAGAATAGGGTGATAAATTCCAAGTGATAAGGGAAAAAGAAAAAAAAAGAAAAACTCAACAGCAAAAATTCCATACCCAACCATGCTATTCTTCAGAATTAAAGGCAGAATAAAGTCTTTTCCAAGTAAAAGCTAAGGGAATTCATCACCACTAGACTGGCCTTGGAAGAAATGCTTAAGGGAGTGCTACTACTGAAAGCCATCTAATAATAATTACAATCAATAAAACACATGAAAGTATAAAACTCACTTGTAGGGGTAAACTCATAATCAAACTGTGAATACTTCAATACTGTAATGGTGCTATGTAAAACTTTCAAATCTCTAGTGTAATAGTTAAAAATAAAAAAATGATCAAAAGTAACTACAGCTATAATTTGTTGGTAAGGAACACACAATATATAAACATGTCAATTAAATCAATATAATTTAAATTGCTTGATTAAAGTTATTAGCTTAGTCTATTATAACTACAAAATTTTAATATTATTCCCATAAAAACCATAATGAAAGAAGTTTTAACAAGTATACAAAGACAAAAACAAATAAAACAAAGCTTAGCACCACAGAAAAGCATCAAACCACAAAACTAAACAAGAGAGGAAGAAAGAAACAAAGGATCTACAAAACAATCAGAAAGTCAATTAACAAAATGGCAGGAATAAGCCCTCACCTATCAATAATAATCTTGAATATAAATAGACTAAATATGCAGAGTGGCTAAGTGAATTTTTAAAAAAGACTTAAGTATTTGTTGCCTACAAGAGATTCACTTTACCTGTAAAAATGTAGACAGAAAATGAAGGGTTGAAGAAAGATATTCCATGAAAATAAAAACCAAAAGCAATCAAAAGTAGTATACTTATACCAGATAAAATAAATTTTGTGCCAAAAGCTGTAAAAATTGACAAAAAAGTCATTATATAATAATACAAATCCAATTCACAATGAGGATATAACAATTATAAATGTATATGTCCCTAAGAGAGCATCCAAATACATACAGAAAGTACTATTAAGTATAAAAGGAGAGATAGATTTTACAATAATAGTAGAGGACTTCAACACCTCAGTTTTCAACAATGGATTATACATAAAGAAAAGCAACAAAGAAATAGTGAATATACACTCTACTCTAGAGCAAAAGGACTTACCAAACATTTACAGAACATCTTATGCAGCAACTGAGGAATACATATTATTTTCAACTGCACATTGTACATTTTCTAGGACAAATTACTTATTGTGACAAAAAAAAAAAAACTTCACGAATTAAAAAACCCAGAGATCATACCAAGTATCTTTTCTGATCACAATGGTATAAAACTAGAAATCAATAAGAAGAGGAACTTTGGAAACTTTCGAATATCTGAAAACTAAACAACATGCTCCTAAATAGCTAATGAGTCAAGAAGAAATTAAGAGAAACTTAAATATTTGCTGAGAGGAAAAAAAAAAAAAAATTGAAACACAGCAGAACAAAATTTTTGAATGCAGCAAAGAAGTTCTAAGAGGAAAGTTTATAGCAATAAATACCTATATCAAGAAAGTAGAAAGATCTCTGATAAACAACCTAACACTGCATGTCAAGGAACTGGAAAAACGAGATCAAACTGAAATAAAAAATAGTAGAATGAATATAAATATAAGAGCATAACAAAATAACAAAATGTAAAATATCAATAAACAAATTTTATTTTATAAAAATAAAGTTGACAAATCTTAAGTTAGACTAGCTAAGGAGAGAGATAACTCAAAAGAGTAAAAAAAAAAAAAGTGAAAAAGGAGCCAATACAGCCAATACCACAGAAACTCAAAAGATCATCAAAGACTATTATGAATAATTATATGCCAAAAATTGAATAATCTTGAAGAAATGGATAAATTCCTGGATATATCGAACCTATCAAAAATGACTTGTGAAGAAACAGAAGGCCTGTATCATCAAAAATGGGAAAGTTGAATACGTACTAAATAAAGATAAAGAACAACTCCCATCAAAAGAAAAGCAAAGGACTTCATGGCTTCACTGATAAATTCTACCAAACACCTAACATTTATTCTAATGAAAACTCTCAACAAATTCGGTATGTACTTCAACACAGTAGAGGCAACATAAAACAAGTACCACATCTAATGCTATGCGGAAAAAGAAAAAAGTTAAAACCTTTTTTTTTTTTCTAGGAACTGGAACAAGTTAAAGATGCCCCCTTTTCTCACTTGTATTCAACAGAGCTCTGAAACTTCTGGCCAGAGCAATTAGGCGAGAGAAAAAGATAAAAGGCATCCAAATTGGAAAGGAAGAACCCAAATTGTTTCTATTTGCAGATGACCTGTTCTATACATAGAAGGAAAAAAATCACTGAAACTCTGTTAGAACTGACATATGAATCCAATAAGGATGCAGAATATGAAATCAGCATAGAAAAATCATAGTGGTTTTATATGATAATAGTAAAATATCTGAAAAGGAAATCAAGAAAACAATCTCATTTATAATACCTACAAAAATATATAACATGATCAAAAATAAATTTAACCAAGGAGGTGAAAGATCGCTACACTAAAACAGTAAGTCATTGATGAAATAAATTGAAGAGGAAACAATAAATGAAAATATATCCCATGTTCATGGATTAGAAGCTTTAGTATTCTACAAATGTTCATAGTACCTGAATTAATCTAAAAATTCAATGCATTCTCTATTAAAATACCAATGATATTTTTCCCAGAAATAGAACAAATATTCTAAAATTTATATAGAATAACAAAATACCCAAATAGTCAAAGACATTTTGAAAAACAAACAAACAAAAAACAAACTGGAGACATCACATTACCTGACTTCAGAACATACTACAAATCTATAATAACCAAAAACAACCTTGTATTGCCATAAAAGCAGACGCTAATAGAACACAATAGAGAGCCCAGAAACAAGTCTACACAATAGTGGTCAATTGATTTTTAAAAAGGTTTTAAGAACACACAGTGGGGAAAGAATAGTCTCTTTAATAAATGGTCCTGGGTTAATTGGATATCCACAAGTGGATAAATGACACTGTACTCCTATCTTTTACCAGATACAAAAATCAACTCAAAATGAATTAGAAGCTTAAATGTAAAACCCAAAACTATGAACCAACTAGAAGAAAACATAAGGAAAATGCTTTATAACATTGGACTGGCCAAGATCTTTTGGATAAGACCTCAAAAATATAGGCAACAAAAGCAGTAACAGACAAATGAGATTACATCGAACTATAAAACTTCTTCACAAAAAAGAAAACAATCAACAGAGTGAAGAGATGATCTACAGAATAGAGGAAACATTTATATGGTATATACATTTGAAAAAGTTTTAATATCTGTAATATATAAGGAGCTCAAACAAATCCACTACAAAAAGTAATCTGCTTAAAACACATGCCAAAGACCTTTATGAAAAAGTGCTCAAGATCACTAATCATAACGGTAATACAAATCAAAACCATAATGAGATATCACCTGACTCCACTTAGAATAGCTATTATCAAAAAGATAAAAAGTAACAAGTTTGGGTGAAGACGTAGAGGAAAGGAGATCATTACCACTGTTGGTGGGACTGTAAGTTAGTACAGCCATGATGGAAAACAGTATAAAGTTTTTTCAAAAAATTAAAAATAGAACTGTCATATGATTTAACAATTCCACTTCTGAGCATTTATCTGAAGGAAATGAAATCAGTATATCAAAGAGATATTTTCACTCCCATGTTTATTGCAGCACAATTCACAGAGCAAGTTATGGAATCAATCAACATATTCAACAATAGTTAAATGAATAAAGAAAATGTGATATATATACACACAATGGAATTCTATTTAGCCATGAAGAAGAATGTAATCCTGTCATTTCCAATAACATCGATGAATCTTAAGGATGTTAAGTGAGATAAGCTGTACACAGAAACACAAGTGGAGTATGTTCTCATTCTTATGTGAAATCTAAAAAAAGAAATTGTCTCATAGAAGTAGTGAATAAAGTAGTGGTTATCAGGTTATCAAAGACTGGGGAAAATAAGAGGGAGAAGAAGATGAAAAGAGAATGTTCAATGGATACAAAGTTACGATCATAAAGGAAAAATAATTTCTAGTGTCCTATGGCAAAGCAGTGTGACTACAACCAAAAATTAGGTATTGTATATAAAAAATAGCTAAAAAAGAGGATTTTGTGTGTTCTAATCACAAATAAATTATAACACTTTAAGATGATGGATATGCTAATTATTCTAATTTGATCATTGCAAAATGTGCACATATATTAAAGCATTACATTGTGCCTCATAAATATATACAAGTATTATGTGTTCATTAAAAAATTACTTTCTTCACTGTCAAGAATTTATAACTTAAAAGGGTTAGGTGTCAGATTATATATAGTTCAATAGAAAAATAGTGATGTGGAAGAAATATCTAGAGAAATTATTCTGACTGAAGTTTAAGTAACTAAAAAATAGAAAATATGAAAAAAATTAAGATACTTGAAAAAAAACTACCAAACCCTCTAGCAAGAGAAAACAAAACAAACAAACAAAAAGATGAGAGTTCAGGACTTGAAGAGACCATGGCTATTGATTTTCAAGAATTGGTAAAAGCTATCAATCTTTAAACCTTGGAAACTCACTGGGCTCCAAGCAGAGTAAACATCAAAGTAGAGTAGTTACATAATTCACACCTAGATGCATAGCACTGAAACCTGGAAATTAAAACAAAAGTATTAAAGAAAGGAAAAGGGATTGTATGTGTATAATGGGGGTGGGTGGAGAAGATAAAAAGAGAGAATCTCCAAAGTAAAGCAATTAGATTGACAACAAACTTCTTAACAGTAAAAATAGAAGCCCTGAGACCTAAGGATAATATCATTCATGTTGTCAGAAAATATAAACTTTAGTTCTGCATACAACTGCATTGTATTTTATAAAGGAAGGTAAAGTAAAAATAGTTTTTAGTCAAAAAAATAAACCCAGAGAATTTACACGTAATATATTCTATTTAAAGATTTGAAAGTCTTCAAGGGAAATTATCCCAAATTGTAGATCTGAAGTGAAAGAAGGTAGAGTTTGAAGATATTTTTTTAAGCGGTTAAGTGAAACAAATATTGACTGTAAAATGTAATAATGTTCAATTTACATATCTAATATATCTGTGCTATTATGCCAGGCCAGGAATGTTTTTGAATATCTGTTAATCATTAGTAAAGTTAAATCATTTAATCAGTCTTTTGAGGAATGTACTACCATTATCTGTGAAAACACAGAGAAGTTGGTGAAGGCAAAAAGTCCCACAGCAATTATGCAGCAGTGCCAAGGTTTAAACACAGTCTGACTATGGCATCTGCACTTTTGTGCACTATTCTTGGGGTTTTTCTAATTTGTGGAGAAAATGAAGAGGTAATAATAAAACTATTGACAGTGACAACTGAGGTAATACCCTCATATTTAGATCTATGCAGCTCCATTGGAATTATTTAATGAAACAAAGACATTACTGTTTAATTTATATAATCTCTGTAAATTAAAGATAAAAAATACTGTATCCATAGCATGATCCATAATGTAACTTATTGTCGAACATCATCTGCGGTGGTTCTTCAATCTCTTTAGATGCTTACTCAAAGTGAAGAATAATATGGCAAGCTTATTTAAAATAAAAGAAATGCTTTTGTTTTATTCCATGTAAAACCAAGCTAGGACTTGAAGGGAATGTCTCAACAGATTACATGACCAGTTTCAAAAGCTATTTACTGAGCTTCCAATTATATACAGATATTATGCTATATCCCTTCCCATTAAATTAAAACATATTATCTTCTTTCCTCATTCACAAACAATGATATAAGTTTATTCATTTGTCCAAGAAAGAATATGGTTTTCTAAAGGGGTGGGTGTGATTTTGATCCCACCTCACTAGAAACGAAGACCAAACAACTCTGTATATTTGTTCTTATATCATGACAGTCAAAAGTAATTGGGTTGATTTTTAGCTCATTTTCAAAAGAAATTTTAAGACAAGAAAATAAACTGGTTATCCATTAATCTCACAAAAATACTTTTTTGTTTCACATCCTGTGAAGAAAATCTTAATTGCTACTGTTTAGCTGAAGAGTATCTTCTGATACTTTTTCACTTTCTTAAAGTCAAAGTGATTTTCTTGGATATGGTGAAGTTTTAAACAAGCAAATAACCAGTCTACAACACCCATATTTTTTTCTGCCACCCTTCACTAAGTTCTTACTTATCAGTATTTAAATGAATGAAAGATGTTAATAGTTAATCAATCAGTTAATTCTCTCTAATGTTTATTACTTTAAAGACAGGGACCTCTAATCTGCCTTCCTCTCACCCACACTTTTGGTTCAATGTGTTTTTATTTGGCGATTATTAACCTGGCAGTTTGAAAATGACCTACGGGGTCACAGACCTTCTCATATTAGGACTAGTCCACATTTACCCTGCACAGTCTACTGTTTCTTTGCTAACTGCATGAACTTTAGGTTTTGTAAAATCTGCAGTTGCCTTGAACAAGGAGATTAATGTGAGATTTGTTTTAGACAAAAAAAGATGGAATTTGGAGGACAAGACAAGAGATACTAAGAAGAGTAAAGTCAATAAACAGACGGCAGCACAGGAAGGGTAAGTGATACTACATCACAGTGAGATGATCGAAGACATCCCAGTACTAGGTTCGAAAGACGGGAAAACTGTATAGGAGAGAGGATGTAACTATGTTGTACTAGAGGAAGAAAGATTCAAGGAGGAGGAACATAGTTAAAAAATTATGTTCCTAAATCCCATATATGGCTACTTTGAACTCTATGTTATATGAGAAGCCATAGTAACGTCTTTGAACTCCAGTTTGCTAAGTACTTGTTTTGGAACTTCTTAATATTATTCAGGTTGTTTCTCTCCTCCTTGGAGGCTTTCTCCAGGAAGAAATATTTCTATGGGCTAATGACAAGTAGTTGTAAAATTTAAAGGCTAAAGTGGAAAATAATAATATTTCTTTGGACACAGATCAGAGTAAATGTACAGCAATATATCAAGCTATGAAATCAAGTATAAATATTCAGAAATGCTAAACTTTTTGAATTTATGTTTGTGATTCTATTACTACATTATCAATAACCTCACCAAGTTTAATAAACATTCAGATGCAACTTTCTGCACATGCTTAGTCTCAAACAGGCTGACTACTAAGTTATCTCAGTATACCTATAATCTATACTATTACTTAATATCTATGCATATTGTTTCAAAAATATAAATACTACAGCATAAAGACTTGAAAAATTAAATCAGAATTTGAGATAACCTGGAATTTATCAACAGTTTACTTAAAGCATCTGATATTTGAGAGACTAGGGAAAAGGATTCACTGCCTTTTAATTTTCTTAGATCCAAATTGTAGCATTATATCAAATTGGATCATCACAAAGCAAAGTAAGTGGATTGTGTTATCTCTGCCCCCTACAGATACACCTTCACTGAATTATGAATTAATGTTATGCCCTCATCTTGGATAACTTGGCCAAAGCTGCCTAAGCCTGATTAGACTGTGCTTCCCTATGGGTATTAAAATAGCAGGTGGGGTATGATGCTTACTTTTCTGTAGGGAAAGTTCTGAAGCTGGATGCTGAGTGGCTGTTTCTGCAATAGTCAGTGATGCAACACAAATCTGATCAGGATTCTGTAACCAATATTTTGATTTTGACTTTCTGTGCATATATGTGTAGGTATGTGTGTGTGTTTGAAAACATATAGTTAAAAATATTACCTGTTACTTTACCCTGTGATATTCAGTTATTTGTACTAACTCTCTGGCAACAATAATGAAATATTATTGTGGTTTACTAGTGTTCGCTTAATTCTTTTCTAAGTAGGCCTATAATGTCAATAATAATGATGATTTTGAAGGCTATGTGATATAAAATCTCTTTTAGATTAAGGCAGTGGCTAAATGAAAAAATTAAAATGCAGAATTATTCATGACTAGTATTTACTTCTGAGGAAAAGAGATAAGAAATAAATGTGAGTATTTTCAGAGGTAGCATAAATAAACTTGAATAATTTCAGTGGAACTATTTATTCACAAAACATTTTAAGAGAAAAGAAATAGTATAAAAAGAAAAAGAAGATTAGATATTACTCTCATACTAGCAAGAAATAGGTAGCACACGGTAAAGTCAAAGTCAATGTTGATAACCTTTAACAATTTCTGATGATATGGGATTGGAATATGTCAACATAGAAATATAGAACCTGACTAAAGTAGAAGTGCTGTTGTTGCATGTAGTCCTTGCTGAATTTTATTGAAAAGATACATGGCAGTGGCATTATTTCTTCAGGGCTCTCTGTTAGACTATCATCTACAAACAGTGTGTCTCAGAATTTGGCATCTAAAAAAGTCATCTGGAAAAGCTTTTTAAAAGTCACATACCTACGCTCCACACTCTTTCTCCCTCACTCCACTCCCCCACAAGAAATGGAGAAATATATTTAGTACCTCTGGTAGAACCCTAGTAGCTCGACTTTTGATGATTTTAGATAATTTTGTTGTGAGTGACTTATGGACTATGATTTTAGATCATTTTGTTGTTGGTGGCCTATGGACTATGATTTGAGAAATGCTAATTTTTTTACATTAATCAGGAAACTAATTATACTTTAAAATTTCAAATTATAGTAAAAGAAAATACGAATGCTATGTTATGGTTAAAGGGGTTTAAAATGCTGCTTTACGATGGTTTCTGAGGCAGCATAATGCAGTGGCTCAGGGAGTAGGCATTAGAGTACTGCATGTGGGCCTTATTTCTAGCACATTCTGGTCACATGATCCTGAATGCACCATTTAAATTCCTTGAGCCCTAGTTTCCACTTTGTTAAATGGAGATAATAATGTTCAAAGCACAATATTATTATGAGAATTAAAGAATACAGAAAATGGAAAACACTCAGCACAGTCCTTGGGACATTGTAGTATTTTTTTCTATATTTTCACTGTAATTATTCTATTTGGCATTCTCTCTAACTTGTAAATCACTTCAGATATTTTAAGTAGGATATAAGTTACTTACAGAACTATACAATTTCTCTTGATAATGATTAAATGAGAATATAGGTAAATTTAATTTTAAAGTTTAACAAAATCTGTGATGCAGATTGAAATCTTTCAAAATGTAAAATAATGCAGAAAATGCTTTATGTTACATCACAAAATCATCGTAAGATCACCAAAATTAAAATACTTACAATATAAATTGGGCTTTAAAAATATTCCTGCTAGTGTGAGTTTTGAAGTAGTTTAATTTTCTTTGAAGAAAACAAAATGAAATGAAGACTTAATCCTTGTGGAAATAAGCTGCTAAAAGTAAAAATAATTATTGTGCATGGGCAAGGATAAGTATAAACACAAAGTTGTACATATCTATAGAAATTAGTATCTGATATGAATATAATGACTACTTTAAAAGATAACAAAAGGGATACACAAAATGACTTGCTACATTAGAACATTGTTAATATTTTGGCCCACATTGACAGGACTCCACCAATAAATTCATGAATATTGGATTAGATTCCAAACCTTTTCCAACAAAAACTGACTTCTTTATGTTTACTCTAAGACCTTTGTTAATTTGGCAGTAAATGTGACATTTCACCAGAATCCTGATAATTTTTGGCTCTTTCTCAACGTGCTCATGGGCATTAGGACATTAGCAGAAATTCAAGAGTATTGCATGGAATGATGATTTCACTGAGGGCAAATATCAAAATTCTGCTACTGCTTTTAGCATCAATTTAGCATTAGTTTACTTTCCAGTTCACAAGCATAGTTTAGTTTCAACCTCTGGTCTCTTCAACAATGATGATATGAAGAAGAGGGAGATGATCTTACTCTCTTCTAGTTAACTTGAAGAAGCCTAAGAAGATGCCACATTTACTGGGATGTGCCATCATTAGCACATAGTAACTCTGTGAAGATCAAAAAAAGATGAACCTTCCTCCAAACAGATAGCACCCCATATGCCAAAACTTAAGATCTGGCAAGGGGGATACAGGCTAGAATTCATTCTCATCTTTTCCCCTTAGTGGAGTGCTCTTGCACAGACCCCGGACTATAAACATCTAAACCTGGCCAGCCTGCGGTCCCCAGTGGAAGTCACTTGTCTGATGGCCTGATTGCCCAGCTGCTGAGTGATCTTAATGGGTCTGGGCACTAGTATTTCCTCAGGGTTTAGGATACCCCAGGTGCATGCTGGGCAGAGCAAGGACACTGTTGGATCAGAATTTTCATAATCTCCCCACTGCATTAGCTGCCAGTGCCCACAGGTACTTTGGTCCACAGCTTGCGTTCTGCTGTCTCTGGCACATTTCTTTGTTGGGGAGATCAAAAAGTCAATTCCTGCCAACTGGAGGGCCATTTTTTTCAAGCATAAAAGATTCCCAAAGCTCATTAATATAGGCAGCTTTTAGGCAGGCAAAAACATGAGATTTATAAGTTCAATTATTTTCCAACTAATATCTTTATCCGTTTTAATACTTAACTTTTTATGTTTATATATTTTCAGTGCTATTTTTTTGGTTGATGGAGACGGCACAAAAATAGTAGGTTAAGGAGTATTTTAATAAATTATAGAAAAATGTTTCAATGTTAAGATAAAGCTAAATCAAGTTTTGTCATCTGGTCAGGTCCAGGACCAGGAAGGTGGCTTGTTCAGGAAAGAGTTAACTCAACAGGTCTGGGATATTCAAATCCCACACATTTCAAAATAAAGCTCTGTCCTCATTGGCTACTGGGAGAAAATCTCTACATCTTTGGACCGTCCTTCCAGGTAAGACCGTATTCATATGTCTGAGTTCCTTTGGCCATGGCAGATACTTTATGCTAACAATGAAACTTATGGGTCATAATGCATCAGTTTGACTTCTGGAGGGGTTGGAGGCAGAATAATTAAAGTCAACCACGTGATTGCTCCATGCCTATGAGGGCAGTTTGCAATAAAAATCCTGGAGAATAAAGCTCAGGTGGGCTTCTCTGTTTGTTAGGCAATATTCCATATGTCTTGACACATATCACTGCTATAAGAATTCAATGCTGTCCACACAACTTCACCAGAAGAAGACAACTGAAGCTTGGGCCTAGTATCTCCTGGACACTGTCCTATACATCTTTCAACTCTGTTGATTTCAATCTGTATTCTTTTGTTGTAAGAAACCATAATCGAGAGTCTACAAGCTTTCCTGAGTTCTCTGAGTCCTTCTAACACATCTTAATGACTCCTGACACAGGAATAAGAGCCACACAAGGTGGTCTTGGGAACACCTTACAGAGTAGTGAGAAATTTTCTATTTTACTTGTATTTGAAAAAATGCAAATGAAAACAGATAAAATGCTATGTTATTGTGGTAAAAACCAATAGAAATATTGTAATCAGTGTTAGGAAGTATATTGAGGATGGGATTAAGACAGAAGACAGGAGGCAAGACTAGCTTGAAGCTGCCACTTGGACAGAGCAGTGTGTGGAGACTCATATCACAAACTTTTGCTCCAAGAACTACCATAGGAACATACCAGGAAAGCCAAGATAATTCACAGACCCTTGGAAAGAACTGGATCACGACTACAGGTTCCCTGAGAGGCCGTAAAACCATGAGTCTGCTTGATTTCTCAATGTGAAGGTTCATGGTCTGGGGCAAGTTCTCAGCCCTGGTCACCGGCTGCCTGGAAATAGACTTGTTGCTGTTTGCAGGGCATGGTGATAGTGAGACTGGCCTTTAGGATTGGGAGCAGTGTGAAGCCTGTGACTGCCAGCTTTCCCTCACTTCCCTGGTGACTTTTATGACTCAGCAGAGGCAGTCATAATCCCCCTGGCAATATAATTCCACTGGATTATATTGGGGAACCACACCCCATGCACCAAAGCAGCCACAGCAAGCCCTGCCCAAGGAGAGGCTGAGCTCTGACATGCCTATCCCTGCCTGGTGGTCTTTCTCTACCAGCCCTGGTAGCAGAAGACAAAAGTCATAATCTCTTTGGAGCTCTGTGGCCCTGCCCACTGCCTGAGAAAATTGAACAGTAAATCAGGTGTCCTTAGGGCAAGTTTGCATCCTCCCTATAGGACCACAGCTGATGCGCTCTTGAAAGTGCCACCTCCTGGCTGGAGGCCAACAAACACAAAACCAACACGCTAAAGAAAAACACAACTCCACAGACTCTACATCACTCCCTGCTACCTCACAGACTTCACTTCGCTCCCTGCTACGACCACCAGAGCAATGCTGGTATCCATGGCTGCAAGACCTGAAGATGGATCACATCACAGGATTCCTTGCAGACAATTCCCCAGTACCAACCCAGGGCCCAGCAGCTCTCCTGGGTGGCTAGACACAGAAGACCAAAACCAATCAATACAGTTTGGCTCTCAGAAAGCCCCATTCCCAGGGGAGGGGGAAGAACACCACATCAAGGGATCACCCCAAAAGATAAAAGAATCTGAATAGCAGCCCTTGAATTCCAGATCTTCCCTCTGACGTATTCTATCCAAATGAGGAGAAACCAGAAAGACAATTCTTGTAATATGACAAAACAAGGCTATTTAACACCCCCAGAAGATCACACCAGCTCACCAGAAATGGATCCAAACAAAGATGAAATCTCCAGATTCCCAGAAAAAGAATTGAGAAGTTGGTTATTAAGCTAACCAGCAGGCACCAGAGAAAGGTAAAGTTTAACTTAAATAAATCAAAAACATGATACAGGATATTTAAGGAAATTTTTTCAGTGAAATAGCACAAATAAAAAATGACCACGCCTTCTTGAAATGAAGGACACACTCAAAGAAATGTAAAATGCATTGGAAAGTCGCAGCAAACAAGCAGAAGAAAGAATTTCAGAGCTCAAAGGCAAGACTTTCAAATTAATCCAATCCATCAAAGACAAATAAAATATAATTTAAAAAAATGAACAAAGCCTCCAAGAGGTTTCGGTCTATGTTGTGGTGTCCAAACCTAAGAAGAATTGGTATTCCCAAGGAAAAAGACAAATCTAAAAGTTTGAAAAACATATTGCGGGAGTAATTGGGGAAAACTTTCCCAGCCTTGCCAGAGGATCTACACATCCAAATACAAGAAGCTCAAAGAACACCTGGAGAATTCATTGCAAAAAGACCATCATTAGACAAATAGTCGTAAGATTTTCTAAAGTCATGACACAGGAAAGAATCTTAAGAATTGTGAGGTAAAAGCATCAGGTAACCTATGTCGGAAAACCTATCAGCAGATTTCTCAGCAGAAATTCTACAACCTAGAAGGGATTAGAGTCCTATTTTTGCACCCCACCCCCCCCGCCAGACAAAACAATTATCAACCAAGAATTTTGTATCCAGTGAAACTGAGCTTCACAAATGAAGAAAAGATAGTCTTTTCCAGTCAAACAAATGCTGAGATAATTTGCCACTACCAATCCAGCACTATAAGAACTGCTAAAGGAGCTCTAAATCTTGAAACCAATCCTGGAATTACACCAAAATAGAACCTCCTTAAAGCATAAATCTCACAGGACCTATATAACAATAACAAAATGAAAAACAGCAGCAACAACAACAACAACAAGCATGTATTCAGGTAACAAAAAAGCATGATAAATGTAATATTATCTCACATCTCGATACTAACATTGAATGTAAATGGCCTAAATACTCCACTTAAAAGATACAGAATGACAGAATGAATAAAAATTCACCAAACAACTTTCTCTTGTCTTCAGGAGACTCACCTAACATGTAAAGACTCACATAAACTTAAGGCAAAGGGGTGGAAAAGATTTTCCATGCAAATGGACTTCAAAAGTGAGCAGGGGTAGCTATTCTTATACCAGACAAAACAAACTTTAAAGCAAAAGCAGTTAAAAAAGACAAAGAGGGACATTATATAATGATAAAAGAAACAGTCCCAGGAGGAAAATATCACAATTCTAGATATATATGCACTCAACACTGGAACTCCCAAATTTATAAAACAATTACTACTAGACCTAAGAAGTGAGATAGACAACAGAATAATAGTGGGAGATTTTAATACTCCACTGACAGCACTAGAGAGGTTATCAAGACAGAAAGTCAATAAAGAAACAATGGAGTTAAACTGTACTCTACAACAAATGGGCTTAATAGATATTTACAGAACATTCTACCAAACAACTGCAGAATATACATTCTGTTTATCCGCACATAGAACATTTTCCAAGACAGACCATATCATAGGCAACAAAACAAGACTCAGCAAATTTAAGAAAATCAAAACTATATCAAGTACTCTCTCAGACGACAGTGGAATAAAATTGGAAATCAACTCCAACAGAAACTCTCAAGCCATTCAAATAAATAAAACATAAATAACATGCTCCTGAATGATCACTGGGTCCACAATGAAATTAAGTTGGAAATCAAAAAATTCTTTGATTCGAATGATAATAGTGACACAACCTATCAAAACCTCTAGAATACAGCAAAAGTGGTACTAAGAGGAAAGTTAATATCTTTAACTGCCTACATCAAAAAGTTTGAAAGAGCACAAATAGATAATCTAATGTCACACCTCACAGAAATGGAGAAACAAGGACAATCCAAACCCAAACCCAACAGACAAAAAGAAAGAATGAAGATCAGAGCAGAACTAAATAAAACTGAAAGAAAAAAATACTAAAGGTAAATAAAACAAAGAGCTGATTATTTGAAAGGATAAATAAAATTGATAGACCATTAGCAAGAATAGCCAATAAAAGAAGATAGAAGGTTCAAATAAGATCAATTAGAAACAAAACAGGAGATATTACAACTGACACCACAGAAATATCCTAGAGAACATGGTTAAATTCCTAGAAATATACAACCTTCCTAGATTAAACCAGGGTGATATAGAATTTCTGAACAGACCAATAACAAGAAGCAAGACTGACATGGTAAAAAAAAATTGCCAACAAGAAAGTGTCCAGGAACAGATGTACTGACAGCTAAATTAGATCTGACATTAAACAATTATTGGTACTAATACTATTGACATTATTCCAAAAGATAAAGAGGGAATCAGCTCTAAATCGTTCTATGAAGCCAGTGTCACCCTAGTACCAAAACCAGGTCAAGGTATAACAAAATAGAAAGCTACAGACCAATATCCTTCATGAATATAGATGCAAAAATCCTCAAAAAAATACTAGCAAACCAAATCCAACAGCATATCAAAAAGATAATATGCCATGATCAAGTTTGTTTCATACCAGGAATGCAGAGACGGCTTAACATGTGTAAGTCAATAAATGTTATACATCACATAAACAGAATTAAAATAAAAAATCACATCATCATCTCAATAGATGCAGAAAGAGCATGTGAAAAAACTAGGCATCCTTTTATGTTAAAACCCTCAGCAAAATTGGCGTAGAAGGGACATGACTTAAGTAATAAAAGTCATCTATGATGAACCCACAGCCAACATACTGAACAGGGAAAAGTTGAAAGCATTTGCTCTGAGAACTAGAAAAAGACAAGGCTGCCTACTTTTACCACTTCTATTCAACATAGTACTGGAAGTCATTGCCAGAGCAGTTACACAAGAGAAATAAATGAAGATCATCCAAATTGGTAAAGAGGAAGTCAAACGATTGCTGCTTGCTGATTATATAATCGTATACCTAGAAAACTTTAACAACTCATCCTCAAAGCTCCTAGAACTGGTAAATAAATTCAGCAAGGTTTCAGGATACAAAGTTAATTTACACAAATCAGTATCTCTGCTATACACCAACAGGGATCAAGCTGAGAATCATATCAATAAACCAACTGCTTTCACAATAGCCACAAATAAAAATAAAACACTAAAACACTTAGAAATGTACCTAACCAGGACGTGAAGTAACTCTATAAGAAAAACTACAAAATAATGCTGAAAGAAATCATAGATGACACAAACAAATGGAAACACATTCTCATACTCACGGATGGATAGAATCAACATTGTGAAAATGATCGTACTGCCAAAAGCAATCTACAAATCCAATGCAATTCCCATCAAAATACCGCCATCATTCTTCATAGAACTAGAAAAAGCAATCCTAAAATTCTTTTGAAATCAAAAAAGAGCCTGCACAGTCAAAGCAAGACTAAACAAAAAGAACAAATCTGGAGGCATCATATTATCTGACTTCGAACTATACTATAAGGCCATAGTCACCAAAACAGCATGATACTGGTATAGAAAAATATGCATATAGACCAATGGTACATAATAGAGAACCAGAGTCAAATACTTACAGCCAACTGATCTTTGACCAAACAAACAAAAACATAAAGTGGGGAAAGGACACCCTATTCAACAAATGATCCTGGGATAATTGGTAAACCACATGTAGAACAATGAAACTGGATCCTCATCTCTCACGTTATACAAAAATCAATTTAACTGAATCAAAGACTTAAATCTAAAGCATGGAACCATAAAGATTCTAGAAAATAACATCAGAAAAACCCTTCTGGATATTGGCTTAGGCAAAGACTTCATGACCAAGAACCCAAAAGCAAATGAAACAAATAGAAAGATAAATAGATGTGACTTAATTAAACTAAAATGCTCCTGCACAGCAAAAGAAATAATCAGCTGGGGTAACAGACAACCCACAAAGTGTGAGAGAAATCTTCATAATCTACACATTCAACAAAGGACTAATGTCCTGAATCTACAATGAACTGAAACAAATCAGCAAGAAAAATTAAAGGATTCCATCAAAAAGTGGGCTAAAGATGAGAATGAACAATTTTCAAAAGAAAATTGTTGGCCATTTACAAATGGCCAAAAAGCATGTGGAAAAATGCTCAACATCACTCATTATCAGGTCAATGCAAATCAAAACCACAAAATTATGCCACATCACTCCTGAAACAATGGCCATAATAAAGTAATAATAATAATAAAATAGATGTTGGCGAGGATGTGGTGAAAAGGGAACACTTTTATGCTGTTTGTGGGAATGTAAACTAGTAAAACCACTATGGAAATCAGTGTGGAGAGTCCTTAAAGAACTAAAAGTAGATCTACCATTTGATCCAGCAATCCCATTACTAGGTATCTACCCAGAAAAATAGAACTCATTTTGCAAAAGAGATACTCGCACACACATGTTTATAGCAGCACAATTTGCAATTGCAAAAATATAGAACCAACCCAACTTCCCATCAATTGACGAGTAGATAAAGAAAACATGGTATGTATGTATATGTTTGTGTGTGTGTGTGTGTGTGTATATATATATATATATAGCATAGATTATATATCAAAAATATAATGCACCATGATCAAGTTTGTTTCATACCAGGGATGCAGGGATGACATATATATATAATCTATATATATAATGGAATACTAGTTAGCTATAAAAAGAACTTGGATTAAATAGGGCACTGCAATTCTAAGTGAAATAACTCAGGAATGGAAAACCAAACATCTTTAGTTCTTACTCATATGTGTGAGCTAAGCTATGAGGATACAAAGGCTTAAGAATAATACATCGGACTTTCAGAACTTTGAGGAAAAGGTGGAGGGTGGGGAGAGATCAAAGACTACACATAGGGTACAATGTACACTGCTCGGATGATGGGTGCACCAAAATCTGAGAAATTACCACTAAAGAACTTACTCATGTAACCAAACACCGTCTGTTCCCCAAAAACCCACTGAAGTACAAAAACAAAAAAATTGAAATAAAAAAACGAAATACTTGATGGATGGTAAACAAAAAGGAAGTAGATTGACAAATATGCATTCTGAGAAGTCTTGGTGGGAATCTAAATTTATGTAGCTTTCCTTTAAAATATTTTTTTAAAACTTGAAATTTTCATATTATTTTTCTGGTGATTACTGTATACAGATAAATATTTGTTTCAATATTATTATTTTTATCATTTATTATTATTTTTAGGTTTTATTTCAGGTTCAAGGATAGGTGTCCAGGTTTATTACATAGGTAAATTACGTATCACAAGGCCATGGTGTACAGATTATCATATCACCCTGGTAATAAGCATAGCAACTGATAGGTAGTATTTTGATGGTCTCCCTCCCACTACCCTACACCCTCAATGTTTAGATCCCACTTATAAGGACCGAAATATTTGACCACGTGTAATCAATGTTTAGATCCCACTCAGAGAACATGAGGTATTTGGTTTTTTGTTTCTACTTCAGTTTTCTTAGAAAAATGACCTACCGCTGGCCAGGCGAGGTGGCTCATGTTTGTAATCCTAGCACTTTGGGAGGCCGAGGCGGGCGGATCACGAGGTCAGAGGATCAAGACCATCCTGGCTAACACGGTGAAACCCTGTCTCTACTAAAAAAAAAAAAAAAAATTAGCCGAGCATGGTGGCGGGCGCCTGCCAGCTACTTGGGAGGCTGAGGCAGGAGAATGGCGTGAACCCGCGGGACGGAGCTTGCAGTGAGCTGAGAGCGATAGCGCCACTGCACTCCAGCCTGGGCGACAGAGCGACACTCCGTCTCAAAAGAAAAAAAAAAGAAAGAAAGAAAACTGACTTACAGCTTCATCCATGTTGCAGTGAGGTGAGATCGTTCCACCACACTCCAGCCTGGGCGACAGAGCGACACTCCGTCTCAAAAGAAAAAAAAAAGAAAGAAAGAAAACTGACTTACAGCTTCATCCATGTTACTGCAAAGAACAAAGTTATTATTTTTTATGACAGTGTACTGTGTACTATTCTATGGTGTATATATACTATCACTTATCTGCCAGTCTAATAGTTACGGACATTTAGGTCGATTCCATATTTTTGCTATTGTGAATAGTGCTATGATGGACATACACATGTATGTGTACTTAGAACAATTTATATTCCTTTGGGTATTTACCCAATAATGGGATAACTGAGTTGAATAGTAATTCTGTTTAAGGTTCTTTGAGAAATCTCCAGACAGCTTTCTAAAGTGGTTGATTTAACTTACACTGCCAAAAGTAGTCTATACGAGTTTCCTTTCTCTGCAGCCTCACCAATATCTGTTTATTTCTATTTTCATTTTTATTTTTTTACTGATAGTCATTCTGATTGGTGTGAGTGGTATCTCATTGTGGTTTTGAAATGCATTTCTCTTAGTGATGTTGAACATTTTAAAATATACCTGTTTGCCACGTGTATGTCTTCTTTTGAAAAATGTCTGTTCATTTATTTTACTCACTTACTGAGTTGTTTCTTGCTTCTTTATTTATTTAATTTCTTTATAGATTCTGGATATTAGACCTTTGTGTGATGCATAGTTTGCAAACATTTTCTCTCATTCTATAGGCTGTCTGTTTACTCTATTGATAGGGTCTTTTGCTGTGCAGGTATTTAGTTTAATTAGGTCCCATTTGTCAATTTTTGATTTTGTTACAATCACTTTTGGAGTCTTCACCATGAAATCTTTGGCAGGGCCTATGTCCAGAATGATATTTCCCAGGTTTTCTTTTAAGATTTTTATAGTTTTTGGTTTTACATTTAAGTCTTTCATCCATCTTTAGTTGATTTTTGCATATGTTATTAGGAAGGGGTCCAGTTTCAATTTACTGCATACCGATATGCAATTTTCAGCACCATTTACTAAATATGGAATCCTTTCTTCATTTCTTGTTTTCATTGACTTTGTCAAAGATCAGATGGTTGTGCGTAGCTGTATTTCTGGGCTCTCTATTCTGTTCCATTGGTCTACATGTCTGTTTTTGTTTGTTTGTTTGTTTTTAATATCAGTATCATACGGCTTAAGTTAGTGCAGCCTTGTAGTATAGTTTGAAGTTGGGTAGTGTGATGCCTCCAGATTTGTTTTCTTTGCCTAGGATTGTTTTAACTATTCAGGCTCTTTTTCTGTTCCACATGAGTTTTTTTTTTTTTTTTTAATTATAATTGTGTGAAGAATGTCATTGGTAGTTTGATAGGAATAGCATTGAATCTGTAAAGTATTTTGAGCAGTATGGCCATTTTAACAATATTGATTATTTTTATCTCTGAACATGAATTTTTTTTCCATTTGTTTGTGTCATATCTGATTTATTTGAGCAGTGTTTTGTAATTCCCATTTTAGAGAATATTCACCTCTCTGGTTAGCTATATTCCTAGGTATTCTATTCATTTTGTGGCTACTGTGAGAGGGATCATGTTCTTGATTTGACTCTCTGCTTTGACATTGTTTTATAGAAATGCTACTATTTTTTTTACATTGATTTTGTATCCCAAAACTTGGCTCGTTGTTTTTTAGATCTAGGAGCTTTTGAGAAGAGACTATGGGTTTTTCTAGTATACAATCATGTAATCTACCAACAGATAATTTGACTTCCTCTCTTTCTATTTGGATGAGTTTTATTTCTTTTTCTTACTCAATTGTTCTGGCTAGAAATTCATATACTATGTTGTATAGGAGTGGTAAGAGAGGGCATCCTTATCTTGTTTTGGTTGTCAGGGAGAATGCGTCCAGATTTTGTCCATTCAGCAGAATGTGTGCTGTGTGCCTAACATAGATGGCTCTTATTATGAGGAATGTTCCATTGATGCCCTGTTTGTTGAGAGTTTTTCACACGAAGGGAGGTGGCATTTCATTGAAAGCTTTTCTGTGTCTATTGAGATGATCATGTGTGATTTTGTTTAGTTATATTTATGTGATGAATACCATTTATGGATTTAAATATGTTGAATCAATCTTGCTTCCAAGGGATAAAAACTACTTGATCCTGCGGATTCGTTTTAATATGCTGATAGATTTTGTTTAATAGTATTTTGTTGAGAATTTTTGCATCTATGTTAATCAAAGATCTTGGGCTGAAGTGTTCTTTTTTTGTTTTGTCTTTGCCAGGTTTTGGTATCAGGATGATGCTGAACTAATAGAATGAGTCAGGGAGAAATTCTTTCTCCTCAATTTTTTGCAATTGTTTCAGTAGGAATGATACCACGTTTTCTTTATACACCTGCTATAATTTGACTGTGAAGTCATCAGTTCCTGGACTTTTTCTGATTGGTAGACTTTTTTTAATAATTCTATTTTGGAATTCATTATTGGTCCCTTCAGGGATTCAATTTCTTCCTGTTTTAATCTTTGGAGATTGTATGTTTCCAGGGATTTGTCTATTTCCTCTGTGTTTTCAAATTTTTGTGTATAGAGTTGTTTATAATGGTCTCTGAGGGCTTTTTATATTTCTCTGTGATCAGTGGTAATGCCCCTAGCATCATTTCTGATTTTTATTTGGATCTTCTTATTTTTCTTTGTTAGTCTAGCTAGTGGTATGTCTATCTTATTTACTGCTTCAAAGTAGCAATCCCTGGATTCATTGGTCTTTTGTATGATTTTTTGAATCTCAATTTCCTTCAGTTCAACTCGGATTTAGGTGATTCCCATTGTTCCACTGGCTTTTGCATTGGTTTGCTCTTTTGTTTCAAGATCCTCTAGGTGTGATGTTATGTTGTTAATTTGAAATCTTCCTAATTTTTGATGTGAGCATTGAGTACTATACATTTGCCTCTTAAAACTGCTTTGGATGTGTCCCAGAGATTTTGGTATGTTGTGTGTTCATTCTTGTTAGTTTCAAATAATTTCTTGATTTCTGCATTAATTTTATTATTTAACCAAAAGCCTTTCTGGAACAAGTTCTTTAATTTCCATGTAATTTTGTAGTTTTGAGCAATTTTCTTAGTATTAATGTATATGTTCATTGTGCTATGATCTGAATGTTTTTAATATGATTTTCTTTTGAAAATTTTGCTGAGAAGAGTTTTATGACATCATGTAGTTAATTTTAGAGTATGTGTCATGCACAGATGAGAAGAATGCATATTCTATTGGTTTTGGGTGAAGAGTTCTGTAGATGTCTGTTAGGTTTATTTGGTCAAGTGTTGAATTCAGGTTCCAAATATCTTTGTTAGCTTTCTGACTCAATGGTCTATCTAATACTATTAGAAAGGTGTTGAAGTTTTGCACTATTATTGTGTGGTTATCTGTCTCTTTGTAGGTCTCTAAGAACTTGCTTTATGAATCTGGGTGCTCCTGCATTGAGTTCATATATATTTAGGATAGTTAAGTCTTCTTGTTGAATTAAACCCTTTACCATTATGTAATGGCCTTCTTTGTCTTTTTCGATTACTATTGGTTTAAACACTGTAATGTCTGAAATTAGACAGACATTAAGACATGCTTCTTTCAGCTTTCCATTTGCTTGGTAGATTTTTTTAATCCCTTTATTTTGAGCCTATGGGTGTCTTTGCATGTGAGATGGGTCTTTTGAAGATAACGTACAGTTAGATCTTGCTTCTTTCATCGTGCCACTCTGTGCCCTTAAATTGGGGCAATTAGGCTATTTACATTCAAGATTAATATTGATATGTATGGATTTGATCTATTTACATTCAAGATTAATATTGATATGTATGGATTTGATCCTATCATTGTGCTGTTAGCTGGTTATTAATGTTGGCTTGATTGTGTAGTTGCGTTGTAATGTTAGTGGTCTATGTACTCAACCCTTTTCACATTTTCCCCAAGAATACTTGCTGGCAGCACTTACGGCTACAGTGTTTACCCAGAGATAACTTTGCCAGAAAGTATCTTGATTTAATTATTATTTTTTCATCACTCTAATATATCAACTTTGGAAACAAAAGACATTTTATTTATAGCCTTCTTTTTCAGTAGTGTTTTCATTTACAAAATATAGTAATTCTCAATCATTGAAAATTTCAAATCCTAGAAAACGTAGCATTCCTACATGTGTTAATATCATTTTTGAACAGTTATTGGCTGAAGCTTTTGTTGATGAATTTGATTTTTCCAAAATAGATGATTATGATGATTAAGACAATTCCCATGTAGTTCTGTTTACCCAAGAAAAGTTTTTGTATTTTATTTTCACACTGAAAACTAGTCATATTTGCTCCAGCCTCAAAGAATGTGTTTATGTAAAACTAAGTAAGAGCTGGCAGTGAGATGGCACCTGTTTTATAAATAAGAAAAGTGTTAAGTGTATTTTTGTGGTGGTAGATAATGCTGTTTCCTTTTCATATTTAGGACTTCCTTAAGGACCTCTTGTAAGGCAGGTCTGATGGTAACAAATTTCCTTAGCAGTTGCTTGTCTAAAAAGGATCTTATTTCTTCTCTACTTTTGAAGTTCAGTTTGGGTGGATGTGAAATTTTTGGTTGGAATTTGTTTTCTTTAAGGATGCTAAATATAGGTCCCTAATCTCTTCTGGCTTATAGAGTTTCTGGTAACAACATCTGTTGTTAGCCTGGTACAGTTACCTTTGTAAGTGACTTGCCCCTTCTCTCTAGCTGTCTTTAACATTTTTCTTTTATCTTGATCTTGAAGAATCTGATGCCTATGTGTATAGTATCTTGTAGGAGTTCTCTGCATTTCCTCAATTTGCATGTTAGCCTCTCTAGTGCGGTTGGGCCAATCTTCTTGAGTGATAGCCTCAAATATGTTTTCCAAGTTGCTTGCTTTCTCTTTCTGTCTTTCAGGAACACCAACGAGTCATAGATTTGGTCTCTTTACATAATTCCATATTTCTCAGAGGTTTTGTTCCTCTTTATCATTTTTTATAATTAATTTTGTCTGACTGAGTTATTTCAGAGAACGAGTCTTTAAGCTCTGAGATTCTTTTCCCAGCTTGGTCAATTCTACTGTTAATATTTGTGATTGTATTGTGAAATTCCTGAAGTTAGTTTTTCAGCTCTATCGGATTAGTTGTTTCTTTCTTAATATGGCCATTTTATATTTCATCTCCTGTATCATTTTATTGTACTCCTTAGATTTCTTGCACTAGGTTTTGACTTTGTCCTGAATGTCAATGATCTTCATTCCTATCTATACTCTGAATTCTATTTCTGTCATTTTGGCCATTTCGGTCTAGTTAAGAGCCATTGTCTAGGAACTAGTGCAGTCATTTGGAGGTAAGAAGACACTCTGTCTTTTTGAGTTGTCCGAGTTCTTGCCCTGGTTCTTTCTCATCTGTATGGCTTGGTGTTCCTATTACTGTGATGTTATTTGAGTGTAGTCATTTGGGTTAGTTTCTGGTTTTGTTTGTTTGTTTGTTTGTTTTTGAGATGGAATTTTGCTTTTGTTGTCCAGGCTGTAGGGCAGTGGCAAGATCTCAGTTCACTCCAACTTCTGCCTCCAGGGTTCAAGCGATTCTCCTGCCTCAGTCTCCCAAGTAGCTGGGATTACAGGCACACGCCACCATGCCCGGGTAATTTTTGTATTTAGTGGAGACGGGCTTTCTCCATGTTGGTCAGGGTGGTCTCAAATTCCCGACCTCAGGTGATCCTCCCACCGGGGCCTCCCAAAGTGGTGGGATTACAGGCATGAACCACTGTGCCCAGCCAGTTTCTGGATGTTTCAAGAAAGTCAAAACTTTGTGCAGGGTCTTTCTTTGTAGCCGAATTATTGTCCTTGGTTTCATGGGGCGGAGGTGTATATAAACAACATACCTTTGGTGTTGCAGTTTGGGCTACGATTCAGTAGATGGTGCTTAAGTGTAGTGACTTGGAGGTAAGCTATTGCTCAGCCATGCAGCTCCTCTGTATTTCCTTGTGTATTAGCTCAGTTTCATACTGCTATGAATAACTTTCTGAGACTGCACAATTTAGGAAAAGAAGTCAATTTATAATTTACTTACAGTTTTGTGTGACTTGGGATGCCTCAGGAAACTTACAATTATGGTGGAAGGGGAAGCCGGCACATCTTACATGAAGGTAGGAGAAAGAGGGAGGGAGTGAAGGAGAAAGAGCCCCTTATAAAAACATCAGATCTTGTCAGAACTCACTCACTATCAATAGAACAGAATGGGGGAAACCACCCTTGTGATCCAATCACTTCCTATCAGGTCCCTCCCTTGATATATAGGGATTTGGGGGATTACAATTCAAGATGAGATTTGGTGGGGACACCGAGTCAAACCATATCAACTTGCATTTGCAACTGTGCTCCCTCTTCCTGCTCTAAGAGTATGGGCTCCTCTCCTACTAAAGTACTGGCTGCAGATTTTGGCTTGGCGTTCCTTGGCTGCACATCATCATAGCCCTGGGGTGAACTCAGCCTTTATGTTCTCTCTCCAGCTTGGGGGGCACCAGGTGAAGGGATTTTGAAAGAGGCAATGGCAGAGGGCCTTTCACTTGTCTCTTGCAGCTCTACCCCAGAGAAATGCAGAGCTGCTACCAATCAGAGCAATCAGCCCAGTGCGGGGTATCTGTACTGTGGGCCCAAGCTGGGGCCTTCACCTTGTTCCTACAAAAAGTAGGGGCAGGGGTTCATACAGAAGACAGGCTGGCCTCTTATCTTTATGGTGGCTGTGTTGTGCTGGAGTAAATCACTCACGGTCTTTGTTTCTTCCTCAGTCTGAGGGAAGCAAGGGCAGTACCACTGCAGTGGCAGTGGCAGAAGGGCTTTCAGTTGCCTCTGGAAGCTCTACCCCAGAGAAATGCAGAGCCTCCTCCAATGAGAATGTTCAGCCAGGGGGTGGGGTGACTGCACTGGGGGCCCTGCTTGGTGAAGAATTGAGTGTCAGGGGCTCACAGAGAAGGGAGATGGGGCTCCTCTCCATATGGCAACTCTGGCATGCTCGAGGCACAAGTAAAACCCTAGGCTGTTTTTTTTTTTTCCAATATGAGGACAACAAAGGCAAAACAACTGTGGTGGCAATGACAAAGAGGCTATCAGTTGCCACTGGGAGCTGCACCCCAGGTAAACAGAGCCACCACCAGTGGGAATGCTCAGTTGGAGTTGGGGGTGAGGCATCTGCTTTGTGATCCTGAGCCAGGCGCCCTCCATTTTGAGCAGTAGAGGGTGGAGGTTCACAGAGAAGAGAGGTTGGGCACCTCTCTGTGTGGTGGTTGCAGCATGCTGAAGATGCCAGTCACACCATCAGGCCCTTCCTTTTTTCCTTAGGCCTAGGACCATAAGGGTGTTACCACTGGAGCTGTAATAGGAGAGGGACTGTAAAGGGAGAGTGGTTGTCTCTGGGATTTTCTCCCCACAAAACACAGGCCTGTCACCAACTAAAGTGTTCAGTTTGGGGCAGGGAGGCTGTGCTGGGAGGGGGCCAGGTTGAGAGGCCCTGTTCAGTGAGGAGTAACACGGGCCGGGAACTCCTTGAAAAACAGTCTGACTGCTTTTCCATAAGGCAGCTGTGCTGTACTGGAGGCCTGAGTTAGTCCTTAGACTTTTTTCTTGCTCCTGATCCTGAGAGCAATAGGAGTAGGAGCTATAGAGCAATAAAAATGGTGGGCCTTCTTGCTACAAGTGGGGGCACCAGGTGAAGGGATTTTGAATTAGGCAATGGAAGAGGGCCTTTCACCTGGGACAGAGCTCTGTCCCAGGAAGCACAGAGGTGCTACCAGTCTTTGTTATTGTTTATCATACAAATTTTTGGAGGCAACCTAAATACTGCTCAATAAATAGACACTTAATAAATGATACTAGGTAGATACTATTGCAATGTCATGTAGCTGTTAAAAAAGTTAAACATATATGCAATGAATGTAAAGATGTTAAGAACAGCAAGTCTCATAATCATTTATCCATTTAAGGTAATTTATGCTGAAAATTGTGTTGATGCATATTTACATAAGTGAGCTCACACAGGTGTACACACACACACACACACACAAATGATGTATAGAACATAATTGGATATTGCAAAGTGGATATTATTAGCACTGATTGCCTCTGGGAGAAAAGCATATTAATAGGGAATTTTGCCTTCTTTTATTTTTTATGTAGTTTATATTAAAATTCATGTATTTATTAATTTTAAATTTTCTCTCCTTTATTCTCTGTTGGACTTGAATTAATTTTGAAACTTAAATAAGTAAATTAAGATAAAGATTTTTGTGGGGAGTGGTGGTCACTGAAAGAATATAGTATCCACTGTGTTCTGACAATTTATATATGTACCCAGAATAAGTGTAGCTCTTGATGACATTGGGGCATGAGCAGTGTCTCTGCTACTTCTCTTGAAAAAGTTGACTTTGCTTTCTAAAATTCAGTTTGTTTATAAGTTAAATGAAGGGACTGGATTATAGGACCTTACATAAACCTAGATCTAATATTCTGTGATTCTATAATCCTCACGACTTGAAGAATGCATGAGTCTTGCACTAGAACTAAATATATGTGCAAGTAGCTGATCACAGTTAGATTCTACACTCAAGATGAAGTCACAATGATCTCCTAAAAAAGATAAGCCTTGAGATAGAGATAAAATCTTGCAGTCTCTCTGGAAGCTGAAGCTATTTAAACTATTTATGTAAGAGATTAAGCTAGATGCTCTCTGCTGTCAAGTTTTCTGCCATATGAACCACATTGTGGGTCTTCAGAGAGCATAAAACAAATGCCTAGAGAAGATGAGGTGTGGAAGATGGGAAACTGGACTTGGCATTAAATCCTCAGTTTGAGTTCTTTGTGAGGCCCAGTTATATTGATTTCCTGGTAGTCCATGAGACCCTCATTATCTTTATAAGTCATTTCCCTTTTTGATTAAGATATTCCAATTTTTATTTCAGTCAGTGATAAAGAATCTCATCCTCATCCAGTGCAGACCTTTTCTTTCTCTCCATTTCCACTTCCCTTGCTGTGCTCAAGGCAACTTCATATTGATCTAAGTCACTTGTGTAAGAGCACAAAGTAATATATTAAGTTCATTTAAGTGAAAATGGTGACAATACTGTACAACATTGAAAAAACATCTGTCATTTATAAAAGAGATGATTTTACTTTTTTCAAAGGAAAGCATTTCCAGTGGTGTAATTTTGGCTATTGTGAAAACTAGAACAGGATCTTACTCTGGTAGACAGAAAGGTTTAGCCTCTCACTGAAATTGAGTAGACTGTTGATATTTATGATCATGTACAAAGCTAAATTTGAGGGATTGGTCAAATGTACCAGATGATTGTTCATTCTCTGTAAAGTGTTGGGTTTGATCTCTCTTACTACTGCTCCAATAATTTTCTTTTGTCTACAGAGAAAGAGGCAGAAAATTTTTAAAAATGCTTTTGAATTCAAATTTGAATGCTATTGTATTAGGAAGCACAATGATGGGACTCCTACTAGCATTAAGAAAATGATAGCTGTATTTCTTTAAATCGAGATCATTAAAATAAAATTACATTGCTAGCCTTTATATTCCATTTAAGATATTCTATAATTAAAATAATGTTCTCATTTGAAACACAAGCTCATAATTCACAAAGCAACATTATTGCCTATGCAAACATTGTTAAATGTAAACAAATTTCCACTAGAATGCCCACACAATAAAAAAGAAATTGCCTTTATTATTTTGTATAACACTAAGCACTTAACATTACAATTTAATTGAATAATTTAAAGTTATTAACATAATAGATGGCATAAACACTCTAGAACAAATGAAAGAGTACATTTACTTATAAATTTCACGTTGATTGAATATAATTTTAGGTGTGGCTATATTAAATAATTGAAATCATTAGATGTGTATATTTTTACTGATTAAACAAAGAAACTTTCTTATGTTTAAATACAAAAGATCTAAATTTACTAAAATGAAAACTTATCTGGGCCTCAGTTTTCTCTTTTCTACATTGGAGGTCATAGCAATTTCCTTAAGCCATTTGTGATAAATATTAAGCTGAATCAGAAATATAAAATGTCTGAGACTGTTGTATCACTCTATACAATTATTTATTTTCATAATGTTCATTTAAATGCTGCAAATCTATTTTTTCTATGTGTTATTTTATGTTTCACATTGTAATTTTGCTCAGATTACCTAAAATAGATAACTGAAGCAAACTACTTTGGCAATAAAGGTAAGGTGTGTAATTTATATCACAATGTATATATACATGTAGTTTCTGTAGCTTAGCATGATCTTGTGTTATTTTAGAATCACTGAACCAAGTGTTTCTGATGAAGATCAGACAATTCTGTTAAATAAACAAAATCAAACAACCTCATTAAAAATAGACAAAGGATGCGAACAGACACTTCTCAAAAAAAGACATACACATGACCAACAAGCATATAAAAACTGCTCAACATCACTAATCATTAGAGAAATGCAAATCAAAACCACAATGAGATAACATCTCATACCCATCAGAATGGCTATTACTTAAAAGTCATAAAATAACATAGGCTGGTGAGGATGCACAGGGTCAGGAATACTTATACCCTGCTAGTGGGGATGTAAATTAGTTCAGTGACTGTGACCTGTCTGGAGATTTCTCAAAGAACCTTAAACAGAATTACCATTCAACCCAGCCATCCTATTACTGGGTATACAACCAAAGGAATATAAATTGTTATACCATAAAGACAAATACATGCTTATGTTCATTATAGTATTATTCACAATAGCAAAAATATAGAACCAACCTAAATGCCCATCAGTGGTAGACTGGATAAAGAAATTATGGTACATAAACACCATGGAATAGCATACAATTATAAAAAAGAATAATATTGTGTCTTTTGCAGAACATGTATGGAACTGGAGGCCATTATCCTAAGCAAATTAATACAAGAACAGAAAATAAAATACTGTATGTTCTCTCTTATAAGTTGAAGCTAAACATTGAATACACATAGATACAAAGAAGGAAATAATAGATACCAGGGTCTATTTGAAGGTGGAGGGAGGAAGCAGGGTGAGGATAAAAAAAACTACCTATTAGGTAGTATGCGTATTCCCTGGATGATGGAATAATCTGTACACCAAATTCTTATGACACATAATTTACCTATGTAACCTATATGTACCCTGCATATATAATCCTGAACCTAAAAATTGAAAAAGGAAAGCATAAGAAACAACCAGAAATCAATTGAGAAGAATGTTACTCTTGGTGAATATGGTGGGTTATCTAGTTCTCTTTGGTTCTTAGTGGGCAGTGAAGCCTAGAAAATAGTTCTTACCTTGTCAAAATGATGTTTTGGAAATTAAAACAAGAAATAACTAAGATGAGAATGGAACTGAAGGAGATTGAGACATGAAAAGCCCTCCAAAAAATTAATGAATCCAGGAGCTGATTTTTTTGAAAATAATAATGCAATAGACTGCTAACTAGACAAAGAAAAGAGAGAAGAATCAGACATAATCAAAAAAATAAAGGGGATATTATCATTGACCCCACAGAAATAAAAACTGCCATCAGAGAATATTATAAACACCTCTATGCAAATAAACCAGAAATTTAGAAGAAATGAATAAATTCCTGAACACATACACCCTCCCAGGAATAAACAAGAAAAAAGTCAAATCCTTGAATAGAACAATAACAAGCTCTGAAATTGAGGCAGTGATAAAATAACATACCAACCAAAAAAAAAAAAAAAAAGCCCAGGACAAGATAAAGAGGAGCTGGTATCATTCCTTCAAAAAATAATGCAAACAATTGATAGGAAGGGACTCCTCTCTAACTCATTTATAAGGCCAGCATCATTCTGATATCAAAACCTGGTAGAGACACAACAAAAAGAGAAAACTTCAGGCCAATATCCCTAATGGACATCAATGCAGAAACCCTCAATAAAATACTGGCAAACCAAATATAGCAATACATCAAAAAGGTTATCCACCATGATCAAGTCAGCTTTATCCCTGGCATGCAAGGCTGGTTCAACCTATGCAAATCAATAAATGTAATCCATCACATAAACAGAACCAATGACAAAAACCAAATGATTACCTAAATAGATGCAGAAAATGCCTTCAATAAAATTCAGCATCCCTTTATGTTAAAAACTCTCAATAAACTAAGTATTGATGAAACATATCTCAAAACAATAAGAAGTATTTATAACAAACCCACAGCCAATATCATGTTGAATGGGCAAAAGCTGGAAGCATTCCCTTTGAAAACTGGCACAAGACAAGGATGTCCTCTCTCAGCACTGCTGTTCAACATACTATTGGAAGTTCTGGCCTGGTTAATCAGGCAAGAGAAAGAAATAAAGGTATTCAAATAGGAAAGGAGGAAGTTAAATTGTCACTGTTTGCAGACAATATGATTGCATATTTAGAAAACCCCATCATCTTAGCCCAAAGTCTCCTTAAGCTGATAAGCAAATTAAGCATAGTCTCAGGATACAAAATCAATGTACAAAAATCATGAGCATTCCTATACAACAACAATAGATGAGCAAAAATCCAAATAGTGAATGAACTCCCATTCACAGTTGCTACAAACAGAATAAAATGCCTAGGAATACAGCTTAACAAGGGATGTTAAGGACCTCTTAAAGTAGAACTACAAACCATTCCTTAAGGAAATAAGAGAGGACACAAACAAATGAAGAAACATTCTATCCTCACAGATAGAAATAATCAGTATTGTGAAAATGGACATACTACCCAAAGTAATTTATAGATGCAATGCTATTCCCATTCTGCAAGCTATTCCTGTTCTACCAGTATTCTACAAGCATCTGATCTTTGACAAACCTGATAGAAACAAGCAATGGGGAAAGGATTCCCTATTTAATAAATGTTGCTGGGAAAACTGGCTAGCCATATGCAGAAAACTTAAACTGGACCCTTTCTTTATACCTTATACAAAGGTTAACCCAAGATGGATTAAAGACGTAAATGTGAAACCCAAAACCATAAAAATCCTAGAAGAAAAACTAGGCAGTATCATTCTGGACGTAGGCATGGGCAAATATTTTATGATGAAATTACCAAAAGCAATTGCAACAGAAGCTAAAATTGACAAATGGGATCGAATTGCACTAAAGAGCTTCTGCACAGAAACAACAAAAAATAAACAACAACAACGACAAAACTATCATCAGGGTGAATAGGCCACCTACAGATTGGGAGAAAATATTTGCATTCTACCCATTTGCAAAGATCCAGTATCCAGAATTTACAAGGAACTTAAACAAATTTACAAGAAAAAAACAAACAACACTATTGAAAAGTGGGCAAAGGGCCTGAACAGACATTTCTCAAAAGAAGACATTTATGTGGCCAAAAAACACATGAAAAAATTTACCTGATCATAAAGAGAAACACAAAATCACAATGAGGTACCATCTCATACCACTCAGAATAGTGATTATTAAAAAGTCAATGAAGGACAGATGCTGGCATGGCTGTAGAAAAATAGTAACACTTTTACACTGTTGGTGGGAAAGTAAACTAGTTCAACCATTGTGGAAGACAGTGTGGCGATTCCTCAATGATCTAGAATGAGAAATACCATTTGACCCAGCAGTCCCATTACCGGGTATATACCCAAAAGAATAAAAATCATTCTATTACAAAGATATATGTAGATGTATGTTTATTGCAGCACTCTTCACAATAGGAAATACATGGAACCAACCCAAATGACCATCAATGACAGACTGGATAAAGAAAATGTGGTACATATACACCATGGAATACTATGCAACCATAAAAGGAATGAGATCATATCCTTTGCAGGGAGTTGAATGAAGCTGGAAGCCATCATCCTCAGCAAAGTCACACAGGAACAGAAAACCAAACACTGCATTTTCTCACTCTTAAGTAGGTGTTGAACAATGAGAATACATGGACGTAGGGAAACAACACACACTGCAGCCTGTATGTGGGGGGTAGTTAGGGGAGGGAGAACATAAGGATAAATAGGTAATGCATGAGCGGCTTAAAACCTAGGTTATGGGTTGATAGGTGCAGCAAACCACCATGGCACACATACACCTGTATAACAAACATGCACATTCTGCACAGAACTTTAATTAAAAAAAAAAAGAAAAAAAAGTTATTCATGCCCTTTCACGGCTTGAGAGCTCAATTTTTTTTTTTTTTTTTTTTTTTTTGAGACAGAGTCTCACTCTGTTGCCCAGACTGGAGTGCAGTGGCCGGATCTCAGCTCACTGCAAGCTCTGCCTCCTGGGTTTAGGCCATTCTCCTACCTCAGCCTCCCGAGTAGCTGGGACTACAGGCGCCCGCCACCTCGCCCAGCTAGTTTTTGCATTTCTTAGTAGAGACGGGGTTTCACCGTGTTAGCCAGGATGGTTTCGATCTCCTGACCTCGTGATCTGCCCATCTCAGCCTCCCAAAGTGCTGAGATTACAGGCTTGAGCCACTGCGCCCGGCGGAGACTCATTTTTGTAATTGCTGAATAATATTCCATTATATGAATGTGTCAAGTTTATTCATCTAAGGAAAGACATTTTGACTGTTTCCCATGTTTACTGACAATGAATAAAGTCACTATAAACATTAACACACAGGTTTTTATGTGGTCATACATTCTCAATTTGGCTGGATGAATATCTAGTAGCATGATAGCTGCATTGTTCAGCAAAAATGTTGTTTTTGTATTAAATAGCCAAGTGGTCTTCCAAAGTGGCTGTGTCATTTTAGATTCTCACCAGCATGAGTGAGAATTCTTGTTCAGAATCTTTGTCAGCAATTTGAATTTAGTTTTTTTTTTATTCATTCTAATATGTATGTAGTGTTATCTCCTTGTTGTTTTCATTTGCAATTCCCTGATGACTTATGTTGTTAAGAACATTTTCTTATGCTTATTTTTAATCTATCTAACAATTCATTTTTTTAAGAAGAACATCTCTAAAGACGTATATTTTCTGAAACACTCTTTGAGAAATGCTGCCTTAGTTCACTTTGAAAATATAGAAATATTCATATATGTTTTAGTTAGATGAAATAATATATGTTTTACAAAGTTGCATAAAATATCATAACAAAATATTTAACATGCTTTTGTGTGATTTTCTTTTATTTTGTTGATAATGTGTTGTGGTAGAGTTCTAAAAATATTGGAATCAATGACTTGTAAGAAATCATATATATAAGACTTTGTCTTACAAGCAACCTCCCATTAGCATGGATATATAGTTTTATTCTTGTAGTCTTAAAATAAAATTACACTTTTATACTGGTTTTTAGATTTTCATCAGATTTTGAAAACATTCTCATTCATAATTGTGGTTGATATGGTTTGACTCTCTGTCCCCACCCAAATCTCATCTTGAATTGTAGCTCCCATAATTCTCATGTGTTGTGGGAGGGACCCAGTGGGAGCTAATTGAATCATGAGGATGGTTTCCCCCATACTGTTTTCAAGATATGATGGTTTTATAAGGGGTTTCCCTTTTCACTTGGCTTTCAGTCTCTCTTGGCTGCCACCGTGTAAGATGTGCCTTTCACCTTCCAACATGATTGTGAGGCCTCCCCAGCCACATGGACCTGTGACTCCATTAAAGCTCTTTTTTCTTTATAAATTACCCAGTCTTGGGTATGTCTTTATCAGCAGCATGAAAAAGGACTACTACAATAGTCCTTGTGTGTGCATTTAGATATATAATGCAAAGTAATGTATGTGGCATGTATTCATAGAAGAATCACTGCATATGTATATTAACAGCCAAAATATTTTAATTTAGCTAAAATAGTTTATTTGAAAGTTTTATTGAAATATATGCATATAAGTGAGTGTTGAAATTCGTTAAACAACAAATGAGGAAGCTTATGAGAAGCAGAATGATTCATATGCTTTATTGGAGGAAGGCAGAAATGCAAACAAGTAATTATGATATGATGATATACATGTTGTATGGTAGAGGAAGCAGAGTAGGATGAATGAAATAAAGGAAAGTAGCAGAAATAGACCAAGGGAATTTAATACTTTGGTTGTCATTCCATAAAAACATAAAATGAGACTAGTCCCCTGTTAAGAAATGCAATACCTGTGCATTTCTCAAATATTGGTGAAATGTTAGAGCACTGTATCTTACCGACAGTCATTAATGACTCTAATAAATAGGAAACCTTAGTTCAAACAAACACATTATTCCAAATGACAGAAGTATAAGCATGACTAATTAATGAATTTGGTAATATTTGTTCCCTATTTATGAGAACATTACTTTGAGTTAGAACTAATTACCTGTACACATAACTCAGAATATGCCAGGTACTTCATGTCATGCTTAATATGATGGTGGCTTGTCTATTTGTTTCAAATATATAATACCTAAATATTAGATCAGAATAATAATATAAATTAAAAACACATTAATTCAAAAGTTATATTGCAAAACAATACACATTTTATTTTTCAGATTTGAAAGTAAGATTCAAAGAGCTGTTCTAATTTGTGTACCTGCTATAATTCTCTGGAGAATTAATCATGATATGAGAAATAGAGATGATTTAGCACCTACAATCTTTTTACACAAAACTCAAGCCCAGGCCCTGGCATTCTGTTATCAGGACAGTTCTAAATGCTGGTGAGCTGTTTGCTCTATTATACTTTATTTTAAAAATTTATACATAAATTAGAAAAGCTCTTTGTATACTGACCTGGAACATAACCAGATTATTTTATTTTCGGAAAAGATAAAAAGAAAAATTTACTTGCCACTTCCCCAATAATTTAACAGCCCCCAAACTGATAGTAAAGGTAAAAGGATATTTGGTTTATTATGTTGAATATTGGCTATTTGTTTTAGGATACAGCATCATTTTCATTGGTAACAATATTATTCATCTGTGCTGTGGAATTGCTTAATATGTTCTTGATATGTATTTAAAAACATGTGCATTACTGTATCATCCCAAATTAGCCATTGGAGATATAAGTAGTTTAAATAATTTATTAAAAAGTGTATGTGTAAGGAGAGTTGATGGGTATTTTATTCTATCTTATGGAAAATATAGAAAACATGACAGCATTCTTGTCATTCAAACCTTCAGTCAGGAGAAACAATAAATATATGTCAAAATTCAGGAATCCTAGTAAGGCTTACAATGATAGAGTGAATCCATAATGTAGATTCTTTGAGAAATCTTGAAGAAGCACAAAACCATAGTTACAAAAAACAATTTTACAAAAAACAATTTATTCATGCTCTAATACTGTCCTTTTATTTCTTATTCTCCCTCCCCCTAAATGGCTAACATACTAAAAAAAAAATCTTACCGGAAGGCAAAAAGAATCTGGCATCGAAGGTGTCCCTGTAAAATGAGGAATGGTACTGACCTGCTGCAGGTGCCAGTTACAAAAACAAGAAGAGCAACAATAAAAGTGAGATTGAGGTATGATTGGTTAATGCCGAAAACTAGCTAACTTGGAAAACTTTTTTTTTTTTTTTTGAGACAGAGTCTAGCCCTGTCGCCCAGGCTGGAGTGCTGTGGCCGGATCTCAGCTCACTGCAAGCTCCGCCTCCCGGGTTCACACCATTCTCCTGCCTCAGCCTCCCCGGTAGCTGGGACTACAGGCGCCCGCCACCACGCCCGGCTAATATTTTTGTATTTTTTTAGTAGAGACAGAGTTTCACCGCATTAGCCAGGATGGTCGCGATTTCCTGACCTCGTGATCCGCCCGCCTCGGCCTCCCAAAGTGTTGGGATTACAGGCGTGAGCCACCGCACCCTGTGAAACACTTTTGTTATGAATTGTTTTGAAATGAATAGAGCAGCATCTCCTTTTGAGTTCAGAATCTCGTCAAATTTCACAATGTATTTTCCTTGGTGTCATTCTATATCATCGAATTTGAACTCCACAGTATCTCTGACAGTTGTATAATATTTTATTCCCTTGTATTGTTGTGTTGTCTCCAGGATGTACAGATGAGATCTTGATCTCAGAGCAGCATTGTGGGGAAACTTGTCTAAGGTTGCAGATTCAGGGGTGAAGCCTCGTTTCACCCACACGTGAGGGGAGAAAATAAAACACATAGTCTCAGTAAGTCAAAGGTTCTCAAACACTTTAGTATATAAAACTCACCTGCATGGCTTGTTAAATCAGACTAGTGGGCCCTACCCTCAGAGTTTTTGATTCAGTAGGTTTGGGGAGGAGCCAGAGTACTGACATTGCTAATGAGTTTCCAGGTGATGCTGATGTGCTGCTTTCGGGACCATACTTTGAGAACCTCGGAACTAAGTCTTTTGGCATTGGCCAATTTATTATCAAAATAAGGTTTTCTAGATGCTCTTGTTTAGAGAAAAGACACACCCTTACTTCTGAGTGTATGATAGCTGTATTCCATACCTTCCATTATTCAACGAGATTTTATTATTCTTTGTTTTTAATCCCTTAAAGCAAGGCATTTTTTTAAAAAATTTTCTTTGAGGTGAATTTATTTTGTATTTTTGTCTTGTTAGGGTACAGAGAGACAGACAGAGAGAGAGAATGTTTCATTCACTGTTGGAATACTGACTTAGATATTTTAAATGAAATCAGTAACACTTGATTTGCGCAGTGTGGATTATAAAGATGTGGATTTTTTTCCCCTTAGTAATTACTTATTTAATAGACTTTGATTCTGCAACTTTCTACTTGGTAACCTTGTTCCAGTTGCCATTGCAGCTTAGCCTTATCGATAAATGAAACTAGTAACAATAGATTTATGAGGCTGTGTGGGTAAAAAATGTAATATGTATAAAATTAATTCATGCAAATAATACATTTATACATATATAAAGATAGATCATACATAAAAATAATAATTGTATGTATATACAAAATGTTCAAAATCAATTTCAGGGTGACTTGCAGGATTTTTAAGGATAATTTTGTTCATACATAACATTAAAACTTGTGAAACATTTATTTGATTCTACTTAAGTGTTTTTCAGTTAATATTTTATCATTGCACATGTCATGTTTTAGGAAACTTTTTACCCAAATCATGAGAAATGTCTGTCTTCTTTCCAGGCCACAAAGTAGTTAATAAATTAATTTTAAGTCAGTAAATGAAACATGTGAAATTTAAATTCATGAGCTTCAAAGAGAATACAAAGTCCTTCCATTTTTATCCAGATAATATTTTTCAAGAAATATGACAAACACTGGTTTCTTAACTTTCTGGTGTTGAAGGTTCTATCTGAAGTATTTCAAATAGCTGGACAAAATTTAACAATTTTTAAGATTTATTTATTTATTTTTTGTCTTAAAAGTGGCAGACAAAATTGTCCACCAATCTCATTTCATGTACAAAAACTTGTCAATGTTTCTTGTCCTGAGGTTGGGCTGCCTTCCCTTTTGTTGCCCAATATGCTTATATGTGAAGAAATTCAGATATAATTATAACTTTTTCTTTTGTATCTAGGGAACTGAAAAATAGAGCTGCTTCTATTCTCTACCATATGTATTAAGAATAATGCATAAAATACATTCTCATGTTATACTTTAAGATATAAAAACTGAAAAATATTTTGTATGTGTTCATTCCTTTGTAAGAAACTGTCTTGTAGGAATATAACAGTTTAAACTCTGCAATTTTGTTTTTCTAATGAAAGTAATCGAGTCCATATGTTCACAGATGAAAGTAACATCAACGCATGATAAATGACTAGGAAGGTCCTTTGGCTTCCTCAACAGACTGTTGAAATATCCCTGAAAAAGGACATAAAGATAATGATTGCTCAGTGCTATAGATCTAATAACTAGAAAAGAATGATCCTAAACTGCTCATCTAAATACAAACCAGAATTGTTTTTACTCTATTTTGTGTCCTTTCCAGTTTATTTTTTCTAGTGAAAGAACGGTAGAATAACCTATTATTAGAGATCCTGACAGAAGCTAACAGAAGATGAAAATCATTAACCCTAACTGTATGTAGTTCTGTGATGGTGTAGACCTATGCCAGCTGTGGTCTATTAACATATTATGGCTTTTGTTTTTTAATCTAGTAATGTAATTACTAAACATCAAGTAAAAGTTATTCTTTCATAAGAATTAAGACATGCTTAAGATAAAATAATTTAAAATATCTACAAAGCAATAACTGTAAATTTTCCATGATAGAGATATAAATTAATGAGGTGCCTAGTGATGATTTTTAAAAGTAGTAAATATACTATGCCAGGCAATCTTTAATGTTCTATACGTTTTCTATCACCCTGTGAAATGGATACACTTGGTTCTGTTTTTCAGATTGGAGACTGAAAAGAAGAGAAGTTAAGGAACTTGTCTAAGATCATCAAGCAAAGAATTTAAAGCTTAAGTTTCAATATTTTCTTAGAAAACAAGAAAAGTTAGTGATCTCATTATAGAAGTAAGTACAATACAATAAATATAAAACATTTAATATATTTAATTTGAAATAATCAAAATTTTCATACAATGAAAGGATTTGTATCACTTACATATCATCAATGCGAAGCTAAGTTCTAAAGTGGCTCAAAGTATCAACCTTGGTCAAAATAGTCAACAGAGGCAAACTTTATGCATTAAAAATGTCACTTAAGTGTATATTATCTGTCTTTAATCTATTGCATTTTAGTTAGGACTGAAAAAGAGCTGCAATGTTAGTATGGTACTTCACACTTTACAAAAGAATTTCATGCGTATTTCAGTTTGGCAAGCTATAGACTTTGACAGTTAAGACATGTGTGGTGTGATCACTCGTGGACTATCCCTTCACCTCCCATTATCACCTAATGTTTTCTGCACTCCATTCAGAATTGTAACTGCTTGAAGTAAAGCATTAGCATACTTTTAGGAATTCTGGTTACATTTCAATGTTACTTAAACAATATTCTCAAAATAGCCAGGGAGAATTATATTTGGAAGTCTTTAACAAAAGCATAAGTGTCCAGTAGACAAAACCATGTTTTAAGTAAAAAAAAAAAAAGAAAAATAAGATTAATCTTTCTAATAATTATTAACACTTTTCAGATGTCATTATAAAATATGTAAGTTAAATTGCAAAATGAATACGAGAATTCTCCCTCTCTTCAAACAGTTGACCCAGAACAAACATAAATGTACTCCTTAAAACTAAAATTCATTTCTTTTCATAAGGACCTGCAATAGAAACTGAAATTGCTATTCAGTCGAGAAAGATTGTTGGGTCTCTTTTTTCTTTGCGTCCTTACCTCACTTCTTCCCTGCTCAAATTTTCTTTTCTTATTGCTGTTTTCCTTCTGCATCCTGTGAGTCTCTTCTAGCAAGTGAAAGAGAGGGATGCAAAACTTCCCATTTACTTGTCTTTTTTTTTTTTTTTT
>NW_012115533.1:1502742-1517644 GCF_000951035.1 Colobus angolensis palliatus
CATGAAAATTGCACTAATTTTCCAGGATGTTGGAAGAAATTACAAAATCTTGAAAACGTATTGTATATAAAATAGACTTACTGTTGTTTTCATAGGACTCCTCACATTCTTTAGGACAAAGAGTTTACTTTATGCATTTTACAGTAAACAGTGAACAACAGGAAAGACATGATTGTATGTATATTCGTATTACCAACATTTAGTGCAGTGTTTTATGTATGTGTGTTAGATTCTTAGAAAAATTCTTGAGAAAATAAATCTTGTCCCTTCCTCAATTTCTAGGCAGGAATGATTGGACTCTAGTACCTACAAGTAGATAGAGTAATCTGGACAGAGCAATATAAAATAACCATCTCTGCGGTATGGCTGTCCCTTGAATTATCCTACACAAAGAAATGCCAGAATGGCGTTAATCCAAATGCTAGGTGGGAAAAACTAACACACTGCCTTCTAAATCACATCAGCATAGAGGAGATTAATGACCATTCTTTAAAGCCTAAATCAAAAGATTGCAGTCAAGGCAGTGCTTCCATTCTGGTATAGATTTAAAATATTGCCATCCCATAGCATGGCAGTTCCTCGAGTTTTAGTGAAAATTTAATTCAACAATTGAAGTAACCATTTGGTGCCTTCAGAAATGATAACACTTTTTTTGTTTGGTCAATATATAGGACATTATAGTTTGTGAAGTATTTTGTGATGTTTTAGCCTCTTTATTCTTCACAACAAAAACCTGAAGGTAGATATTATTGGGTTATTTTTATTTTGTGGAGAAAATTAGAGAGGCTGTTTAGCAGTTAGGTAGTGCTGGCTCTCTTGCACTCTTGACACTTAAAAGTATGTGTTTACTATCTCTATTCCCTATGATCCACAAACATCTCTACTTTGCTTACTTTTCTGTCCTTATTACATTGCACAATCGCCAGCCCTGAGTAGGTGTAAGAAAAATATTTTGGGGTAAATTAGGGATAGTCGTTTTCACTATATTTCACTGCCAAGACACTGTACTAGGTCCTGGGGTTATACAAAATTAAGACAGATTTTTGTACTCAAATTCTTTGCAATATATTAGGAAGTTGTAGTGAAAATGTCATTCTAGAACGAAGGACGGAAGAAAGGAAGAAAGGAAGGAAAGAGGAAAAGATAGTAGGAGTAAGAAATAATACTCTTTTGTAATAGGCAGAATAACGGCTCCCCCAAAATGTCCATGCCCTAATTCCTGAGATTTGTGAATATGGTATCTTCCATGGCCAAAGAGACTTTACAAATCTGATTGGCATCCTGGACCTTGAGAGGAGATTATTGTGGTGGGCAAATATAATCACGTGAGTCCTTAAAAGTATAGAAACCTTCTCAGTTATGGTAAGAAAGGGGAAGAGAGAGAGAGAGAGAGACAGAGAGAGACAGAGAGAGGAGTACAAGTGATACAATATGAGGAGTTGACTTGCATTTGGCATCTTTGAAGATGGGGCAAAAGAGCCATGAACCGGAAAGTGAGGGCAGATTCTAGCAGCTGACAAGAAAATAGATTCTCCTCTAAAACTTCCTGAAAGGAATGAAGTTCTTCACACACCTTGATTTTAGTTCAGTGAATCCCGTGGCCCTCCAACCCACAGAAATGTCAGATGAATACATTTGTATCACTTAAGCAACTAAGTTTGTGGTAATTTGTTAGAGCAGCAATAGAAAACTAATGTATCTTTTTTTCCTCCTGAATGGCACAGAAAATATAAAACAGGGAAAATGGTTCATTAGAATTGAAAGCAAGGCAAAAGAACCATCTTAGTTCAGAATTCTGTGTTTTCTACTCCACACAGCAGAAATAGATTGAAATTAAAGGATGCACCAGCCTAGATCTCAAAACTTGCCTTTGAAATAAGGACATGTCTTTCCTCCCAAATAAACCAGAAGAGAGTCTATATCCCATGAATTGCCTTGACAGGAAAATGGCTGACAGGGACAGGCTGTGAGATTCCAAACAAGTATTTTAACTAGAATGCCTTTTGTTACTACAGATTAGCAGATGTCATAGCAACGGTAATGTCACCACTCAAGATTTCCTGACAGAAAGCCTGTAGTAGTGTACAGGTCTAGTAGTGACATCTTCCTGTTCTTAACAGAAAGCCTATAGTAGTAGGGAGTAGTTTTTGAGATTCTTCTTTGATGCAGGAAATGTTTAATAATCAGGATTGGACCTGAAAATTCAGATGACTGTGGAGTTGTACTTAATATAGGCAGCTTTTGGTGGAGATAGTAGTAGCCTCAGAGAAAGTTTTTACTTGGCAGTAAAGTTCTTTGCTGTCTTAATGATTATTTTAGTCGACAAAATGATCTTAAGAATCAAGGCTCTTCCTTCTCCAGAAAGAGACATATTAACACTGGGTTTCGAAGTTAATTCAGTATATTTGTGCCAAATAGGATAATCTATGAAAAGATGAATTTTTCCTACCAGGATTGCCAAAGTGCTAAATCATGCAAACTCCTGTGCATAACATTTATTTATTTATTTTTGTCTCTTAGTTCCTGTTGTCATTCCATTCTTTCCTCTATATTTCTAAGGGACTAATAGCCTACAAATTGTGTTTTTGTTAACTCCAAGGGACAGACTTTCAGGGCAGCTTGCCAGGAGACAGCTTTTACAATGAGTGCACTGGAAAGAGGAAGGAAAAAGTCATTTTGCTGCTTCATGTGTGGCCTACACAGCGACTGTTACAGTGGCTTCAGCAGAGTCAGTGGTGGTGTCAAGAGCATCTGGAGCAGAGTCAGCAGCTTAGTTCATATGAAGCAGCAATAGCAACAGAAGAAAAGGCAGTGACATCACCCTCAGCTTGTTGGGGGTAAGTGTGACCTCATGGACTAAGGCAAGGGACCATAACGCTCTCCAACAGCTACTCACCATTCCCTTCATAATCTCCAGTCACTTCTCCAGAAACCCCCCCCCTTTAACTCTGTAGAACTCTCTGCCATCAATTTATTTCTTTATATTCCCATCTGTTTGATATCACTAGAAAGGCTTTTATTTCCCAACTACACTTTGGCTGCGTTGGTATTTGTTAAAGAAGTTAACTCAGAAATAGGCTTTCAAGGATTGGAATGTGAGTTTGTTAATCTATTTGTCATTTGAAAGTTGTGACTTTTTTGCCAGTGAATAATGGGCTATTTCTGTTTCATGTCAGCAAATGCAAAACTATACATCAACTGGATTAAATTAAAGGCAAGTATGTGAGCCTGAAATGAGCTATTTTGCTTGATTATAATGGTAGGAATGATGAGTACATTGTGTAATGCATGGGCTACTTCTGATTGCACTGGAGAGCTCAGTCAGTGTGCATTCAGAAACACTGAAACCATCACAGATATTTCAATCTCCATCTTCCCCCTTCCAGAGGCACCACAATATACAGAGAATAAAAGACTCCTTTTTTACTCTCACTTTCCAATTCATTATTATCTCCCACTGGCAGAATCTAAATAACCAAGATGGTAAAGGATCACTCAAAATGAAGTTTTTAGGCTTCCAGCTTCCTTCAGGGAAGGGAAATCACAAAATGTTAGAGCAGAGCTAAGTGCCTATAGACAAACAACCAGCTCAGTGACTACATTGTTAACAAGTTTTATAGTTGTCCCTAAAAATGGTCTGTAAACAGATACCAGTTCAAAATGAGAAAATTCTAAAAAAAGAATCTTATTTCTGAAGTATTTCTTATTTCTGAAATATCAGGCTAAAAGAGAACTCCCAATTCTTTAATGGTAAAGAGAAAAATATAGATGCAAAAAATAAATTAAGAAAAAGGAACAGAGTAATTTTTTTTTGTGACACAGAGGAAGTAAGACACATATAAAAGATAAATAATATCATGTGTTGAAACAATATATACTGCATAGAACAGAAGTAAATTTTAACCAGCATTCATAAACGTCAAAGAAACACAGGTAAATTTCAAGTACTGTCTTTAAAAGTCAAGGAAACATGTTTGAGGCAAAATAGTAGATTTAAGATTAGATAGACGTGCAGTAGAAGAAGATCGATATGGTTTGAATCTGTGTCCCCATCCAAATCTAATGTTCAGTTGCAATCCCCAGTGTTGGAGGTGGGGCCTGGTGGGAGGTGATTGGATCATAGGGGCAGTTTCTCAAGAATCATTTAGTACCATCCCCCTAGTGCCGTTTTTGTGATAGAGTTCCCATGAGATCTTTCTTTAAAACTGTGTAGCACCTCCTCCCTCTCTCTTTTCCTAGGGCTGCAGACAGATGTGTCTGCTTCCTCTTCACCTTTTGCCATGATTTTAAGTGTTCTGAGGCCTCCCCAGAAGCTGATGCCACCATGCTTTCTGAACAGCCTACAGAACCACAATCTAATAAAGCCTCTTTCCTTATAAATTACCAAGTCTCAGATAATCCTTTATAGAAAAGCCAGAGTGGACTAACATACATCCTGTGCCTGGAAAAGCCACAAACACTCAATGCCAGCCTGTGAGAACAGCTGTGATGGCTGAACCCTGAAAAATCACAGGAGTAGAACTTCCCAAGCCTTTGGGAGCCTACCTTTTGCGTCAATGTGCCCTGGGTGTGGGACATGAAGTCAAAGGTGATTATATTGTAGCTTTAAGATTTAATGACTGCCCAGCTGGATTTTGGACTTGCATGAGCCTGTAGCTCATTCCTTTTGGCTGATTTCTCCCCTTTGGAATAAGAGTATTTATCCAATGCCTATACTCCCACTGTATCTTGGAAGTAGCTAATTTTTTTTTATTTAAATTTGACTTTATAAGCTTACAGAGTAGCATTGTCTCAGATGAGACTTTGGACTTCAGACTTTTGAGTTATTGTTGTAGTGAGTTAAGGCTTTGGGGGAGATTGCTAGAAAGATATGATTGTATTTTGGAATGTGAAAGGACATGAGATGTGGGAGGGGCAAGGGGAAGAAGAATGTGGTTCAGATGTGTGTGCCCACCAAAAATTTATGTTCAATTGTACCCTCCAATGTTAAAGGTGGGGCTGGGTGGGAGGTGACTGGATCATGGGGGAAGTTCTCATGGTTTAAGTGCATGCGCTTGGAGGTGTCATTAGTGATGGTGAGTTCTCATGAGATCTGGTTGTTTAACAGTGTGTGGCACCTCCCCCAACCTGTGCTTCTGCTCTCACCATGTGAGACACCTAGCTCCTATTTGCTTTCATTATAATTGTAAGTTGTCTGAGGCCTCCCTGGAAGACAAGCAAATGCCAGCATCATGCTTCCTGTATAGCTTGAAGAATTTCAGTCAGTTAAACCTTTTTCTTTATAAATTACCCATCCTCAGGTATTTCTTTAAAGAAATGCAAGAATAACCTATTATGGAGATGAAAATGTAGCTGGAGGCAGTCTAAAGTAAAAGTGGAGCTTGGGAAAATTACCGTATTAAAAATGTTTAGGTACAAAGTTGTTACTAAAACAAGTTTTAGTATTATATAGTAGTCAATAACAAGCTATTCTCTCGAAAGCTAAGTTAATGTTGTAATAGATAAATCTGAAAAAGAAAAAACAAAACAAAAGCTAAGAGATGTTAAATGGATTAAAATAGAAAATATAATTGACAAATAGTGGAAATAGCAAGATTAAGCAAAAGAAATAATTTAGTTACATAAGAGCTACTATACCAGAGTTCTTCAGAGACATTCAATAAATGCAAGATATTATAAGATATGATTTAATTTTTCTTACTTTTATAGTTTTTTATGTACACCACATGTTTACATAAGGCGAACCATATATGTTAATATTTGTCAGATACTAGTACAGAAAAAAACAGCATAACAGATATAGGTAATTGTCCTATATTTAAACTGAAAATGTCATTAAAATGTATTATAGTGTTTCATTTTTCAAAAAGGTATAAACTATAGAATACTTGCATTATACTCAACTTTCTTCAAGTGTAGTGTGATACATTTTCTAATTTAATTGAATCTATAATATTTATGATATTTTTAGAACAAAGATTTCTGAAGACAGAGTGTCAGAAAATATGATTAATAACAAAGAAAATTTAAATGGAAGTTACTATGTGAAATTAGTATTTTATTACTTTACATACACTAACTTACTAAATGCTTACAATAATGGTCTAAGATACAAATATTCTTATCTTAATTTTACACAGGAGAAAACTAAAACACAAAAAGTTCAAGTATATTACCAAAGTCACAGCAAAAGCTGTTGAGCTGACATCTGATTACAGTCAACCTGTATCAAGAGTCTGTCCACCCAACTATTGTAAAATACTTCTCACTTTCTGACATTTGTTTATTGGCCACAGTATTTTAAATTACCAATATTGTATATTTATTACTCAAGGTATTTTAATTATTTTACCATTCAATTATTTATTTGTTTAATAATGTTCTTAATTTTTTCTCCAAGAATGTATTGCCATATCTGTATCAATATGATAAAAATGAAAACTGAACTCTTTTCCCATTTAGAAAAAATGTGCAGCTTGCTGCCCATGCGTATTTAATTTTACATAAACATGCTCTATGAAGCTAAAGCAAATCTGGCCAACTTTCAATGTGAAAATAAAATGTAAAAAGTATTATTGGAGTTGTTTCTAAACAGAACTAACATTAGAATAATTTGAATCATCAGAATTGTCTAATGGATTCCGATTTTTGGAAAAATTGAATTCAGTTGAATATTTGGGTAACAACTGTTCAAGAATGGTGTTAATATCAAACATAAAAACTCTGTTTTATAGGATTTGACATTTTCATCAATTGAGAATTACTATATTTTGGAAACAGAAATACCACTACTAAAAAACAGAACACTATAAATACAATGATGTCTTTTGTTTCTAAAGTCAATATTCAAGAGCAATCCAAAAATAATAATAAAAGTGAGATATTTTGTGGCACACTTATCTCAAAGTAAATGCTACAGCTGCAAGTGCTGCTGGTGTGTATTTTCAGGGAAAATAGGGAAAGTATTAACATGGGAAAATGGGAAAATGGTTAACAGGTTAAGCAATCTCATAGTACTAAAAGAAAACTAATTCAAAACATATTTATTGAATGGAGTGATTTTTCCAGAGTTTAAGCCTCCCATGGTTTATAGTCTAAAAGTGGAAATCTGGCAAATGAACAACTATTTGTTTACAGCTACGAGTGCTAAGACAGAATTGCTATAGACTAGGTACAGTTAAGGAATTAAGTAGGGCCTCTTTTACAAAGACAGTGGTAATGAGGTTAAAAATGTGACTGATATGAGACATATTAAGGATGTAAAGTATAAAATAATAAAAGTAATTGACATTTATGAATTTTTTAATGTACAAGTTACTGTCATAAATGTTTCATAGGGATTTTATTATTTAATTCTTATTATAAAAGCTATTAGTAAGCTACATTAACTTTATAGATAAAGGAAACTAGGCATCAGAGAGGCTATGTAAGTAACCAATGGAATGTGATCGAAGTAATGTTATGTAACTTGTTAAGACAGATAGCTACTTCAACTTCTGTTCCTCTTAGAGTGTTGCACTGAAACTGCGAGGTAAAGAAGTCGGCTCAGACTTCTGGAGTGTGAGTGGTCATGTGGACTATATTGGGTCATACTTGCACTGATGTAAAGAAATAGTGAAGTCTGGGTAATTTATACAGAAAAGAGGTTTAATTGGCTGCAGCCTTTATAGGAAGCTTCTAGGGTGGTCTCAGAAAGCTTACAATCACGGTGGAAGGTGAAGGGGGAGCAGGCATGTCACATGGCAAAAGCAGGAGCAAGTAGAAGATAATAACAACAGTAAGGGGTGAGGTACCACACACTTTTAAGTAATCAGACCTATATCATGGATGAAAGCTGAGGTTCCTCAGATAATTGCCAACATCAGCTGACAGAAAGTAGTGAAAACATCTAGTGAAGTCATCTTGAAACTTTTAGTTCAGCCAGTCCTCCAATAGGTGGTGTGCTGATAAATGTTTAACAACGCAGTTCTATGGGAAGGAAAAATGCCTAATTTGTAGCATTTGGCATTTTCTGTCTAAAGACATCAATCATGGTAAATTTCAATCCATTAATGTGATGGTACCTGGTTGACAGAATGTCTGCAACCATCAGTTCTCCTCTCTTGCTAAGAGTCAGCTCCAGCACAGCATTGTCTTCTGTTAAATGAAGCAGCATGAATGAACCTGGCTGATACCGTGGCAGAAACTGCCTTGGAAACTTGCAAAATAATGAGAAATATAAATCATTGTTTTAAGTAAGTAAGTTTTTGGGTATTCAGATACGCATCAAAGGACTAAAGAAAGCAATGAACAACAAAGAGACAAAATAAAAAGTATAATATTTAAAATACCATAAATGTTCAGCTGTCTCAATTATTAATAATAATGATATCTTTTTTTTTTCTTAGTATTAGTTTAACTTCCTCTCTTCCTATTTGGATGTCTTTTATTGCTTTCTTAAGCCTGATTGCGCATGCTAGGACTTCCATTAATATGTGAAATAGGAGTTGTGGGAGTGGATGAATATCCTTGTTTTGTTCTGTTTCTAAAGGTGAATGGTTCCAGCATTTGTCTTTTCTGCATAATGTTGGCTGTAGATGTGATCACTCTTCAGGTACATACCTTTGATACCTAGTTTATTGAGGGTTTTTAACGTGAAGACATTGCATTTTATTGAAAGATTTTTTTTATTCTGCATCTATTGAGATAATCATGTGATTATTTTTAGTTCTTTTTATTGATGAATCATATTTATTGATTTCCATATGTTGAATTGACCTTGCATCCCAGGAATGTTGCCTACTTGATCATAGTGGATTTATTTTTTGATGCACATCTAGATTCTCTTTGCTAGTATTTTGTTAAAAATTTTTGCATCTATGTTCATGAAGGATATTGGCTTGAAGTTTTTGATTTTTTTTAATCTCTGCCAGGTGTTTGTACAGATGATACTGACCTCATAAAATTCGTTATAAAGAAGTTCTTCCTCCTCAATTTTTTTGCAATAGTTTCAGTAGTAATGCCAGCAGCTCTTCTTTATACATTTGGTAGAATTCATCTATACATCTATCTGATCCTGAGCTTTTTTTGGTTGGTTGGCTTTCTATTACTGAATCAATTTTGGAACTTGTTATTTATCTGTTGAAGGATTCCATTTCTTGTTGGGTCTTTTGAAGACAGCCTAGAGTTAGGTCTTGCTTCTTTGTACAACTTGCCATTCGGGGCCTTTTACGTAGGGTGTTTAACTTAAGTTCAAGGTTCACGCTGATATGTGTGAATTTGGTTCTGACATTGTGTTGTTAACTGGTTGTCATGTAGACTTGATTGTGTATTTGCTTATAGTATCAATAGCCTATCCATTTGAGTGTCTTTTTCTGGTAGCCTGTAACACTTTTTCGTTTCCATATGTAGCACTCTTCAAGGGCCAATGCTAAGGCACACCTAGTAATAACAAATTCCCTTAGTATTTGCTTGTCTGAAAAGGATCTTATTTCTCATTTGTTTGTGAAGCTTTGTTTGGCTGGATGTGAAATTCTTGGTTGGAATTTTTTTTCTTTAAGAATGCTGAATATAGGCCCTCAATCTCTTTTAGCTTGTAGAGTTTCTGCTAAAAGCTCCGCTGTTAGCCTGATGGGGGTTCCCTCTGCAGGTAACCTTTTCCTACTTTCTAGACGCATTTAATAGTTTTTCTTTTACATTGGCCTTGAAGAATGTGATTACTATGTGTCTTGGGAATGGTTTCTCATATAATGTCTTGCATGAGTTTTCTACATTTTCTGAATTTGCATGTCTATCTCTCTAGCAAGGTTGGGATAGTCCTTACGGAAGTTATCTTCAAATATATTTTGAAGTTGCTTGCTTTCTCTTTCCGAGATGTCAGTAATTCTTTGATTTGATCTCTTTACATAATCTCATATTTCTCAGAGGTTTTGCTCAGTTGTTAAAGTCCTTTATAAATTTTTGTCCAACTGAGCTAATTTGAAGAGCTTGTCTTTGAGCTCTGAGATTCTTTCTTCTAATCTGCTGTTAATATTTGTGATTGTATTATAAAATTATTGTGGTGAGTTTTTTCAGTTCCATCAGCTTGGTTTCATGCATTCTTAGAAGGGCTATTTTGTCTTTCAACTCTTAAGGCATTTTACTGGATTCCTTAAACTCCTTGGAATAGGTTGCAACTTTCTTCTGAAATTTAATGATCTTTGTTGCCCTCCAGATTCTGAATTCTGTCATTTCAGCCATTTTTTTTCTGTTCAAGAATTATTACTTGGGAGCTAGTGTTATCATTTAGAGGTAAGAAGACACTGTGGCCTTTAGAGTTGCCAGAGTTCTTGCACTAATTCTTTCTCACCTGGGTGAACTGATGTTCCCTTAATTGTTGTGTAATTAGATTATAGTCAGTTGGCTTCATTCCTGGATGTTTTTACAGAATGGAAGTTGTGTGATGGTCTTTATTTGTGGCTAAATTCTTGTAATTGGTTTCACAGGGAAGTATATTAGTAAATTATTTTTGGTACCGAGGTTTGGCTGCAATACAGTACCTGGCCTTTAAGTGTAATGGCTGGTAGGTGGAATCTTGCTCAGCCATGTTGCTCCTATATACTTGCTTGTATTTGCAGTTGTGCTCACTTTCAGTGTTATGAGGATGTGGGTTTCTCTCCCACTTGAATGCTAGCTGAAGATCTCTGCTTGGCACTCTCTGGCTGTGTAGTGCAGCTCTGAGAGAACTCAGGTTTTGTTGTCTCCCAACTTGGGCACAGAAGGGGTAATGGTAGTAGCAGAGGGTCTTTCACTTATTTCTTGGGATTCCATCCCAGAGAAATGCAGAGCCACTGCCAATTGGAATGGTCACCAACAGGTGGGGGAGCTGCCTTACAGGCTCAAGCTCAATGACCCTCCCTAGTGACAAGTATTAGGGGGAGAGGGCTAGCAGCAAACAAATATTGGTATGTTCACCTTAGAGTTGTTGCAGCATGCTGGAAGTTAAAGTAAAGCACTCAGGATGTTTGTTCCTTTCCCAGTCTGAGGGCAGCAAATGCAGTATCACTCCAGTGGCATGGCAGAAGGGCTGTCAATTGTTTCTGGGAACCCCACCTCAGAGAATCACAGTGCTTCTGTCAATGGAAATGTTCAGCAGGGGATGAAGTGACTCTGCTGTAGGCCCAAGACAGGGCCAAACTTGGTGAAGAGTAATGGATGGGGTCTCATAGGGAAGAAAGACTGCACTCCCTTCTGTTTGGCAGCTGTGGCATGCTAGAGTTGCTAGTGAAGCACCAGGCTCTTTGTTTCTTCCTTAGGCCGAGGACAGTAAGGGAGTGCTGTTGCAGCTACAGTGGCAGAGGGCTGTGGGTTGTCTTTAGGAATTCCTCTGTAGAGAAATGCAAAGCTGTCACCAACTGATGTGTTTAGGCAGCATCAGGGCAGCTGTGCTGGGGGAGATGCGTGTGGTAAACAGTCTGGCCACTTTTGCATGAGTGAGTTTCAGTGTCCTGGAGACCCGTGATACTCCAAGGTTGTTCACTCTTTCCCAGCCTTAGGGGAGTGAAGGTAGGAGTTGTAGCAACAGGAAAAATGGCAGGTGTCTCTGTTACCTCTGGAAGCTTCATCCCAGAGAAATGTAGGACTGCTATTGGCCAGAGAGTTAAGGTGGGAACAAGGAGACTGTGCTGGGAACACAGTTAGGGAGGTGCTACCCAGTGAGAAGTAGCAAAGTCAGGGACCCCTGTGGAAAACAGTCTGGCTACTTGACTACACAAAAAGATCATCCTCAAGACACATAATTATTGGATTTTCCAAGGTCAACATTGAAGAAAGAATGTTAAAGGCAGCTAGAGGGAAAAGGGAGGTCACCTACAAAGAGAAGCCCATCAGGGTTTCAGAGGACCTCTCAGCTGAAATCAGATACCCAGAGAGATTCAGGGGCTATACTCAACATTCTTAAAGAAAACAAAAATCTTCAACCACGAATATCATATCGAGCCAAACTAAGCATCTTAAGTGAAGAAGAAAAATGATCCTTTCCAGATAAGGAAATGTGATGGACTTCATTACCACTAGACTTGCCTTACAAAAGATTTTGAAAGGAGCAATAAATATAGAAACAAAAGACCACTATCAGCTAATACAAAAACACACTTAAACACACAGTCCAGGGTCACTGGAGAGCAACCAACCAAACAAGTCAACACAATAACCAACTAATAGCACAACAACAGGATCAAATCCACACATTAATACTAACTTTGAATATAAATGTGGTAAATGCCCCATCTGAGAGGCACAGAGTGGCAAGTTGAATGAAAAAGTAACACCCAATGGTATACTGTCTTCAAGAGACCCATCTCACATGTAATGACAACCATAGGCAAAAAATAGTGATGGAGGAAAATCAACCAAGCAAATGGAAACCAGAAAAAAAGCAGGTTGCTTAATTAATTTTAGACAAAACAAACTTCAAACCAGCAAAAATCAAAAAAGACAAAGGGCATCACATATTGGTAAAGGGCTCAATTCAACAAGTCCTAAGTGTCCTAAATATATATGCTCCCAACACAAGAGCACCCAGATTCATAAAGCAAGTTCTTAGAGATATACAAGGAGAAATAGACTCCCACATAATAATAGTGTGACACTTCAATACTTCACTGACAGTATTAAACAGATTATCAAGGCAGAAAATTAACAAAGATACTCAGGACCTGAACTCAACAATGGATCAAATGGATCTGATAGACCTCTGCAGAACTCTCCGCACAAAAACAACAGAATGCCCGTTCTTCTCATCATCATATGGCACATACTTTAAAATCAACCATGTACTTGGACATAAAAAATCCTTAGCAAATGTAAAGGAACCAAAATAATACCAAACACAATCTTAGGCCACAGTGAGATAAAAATAGAAGTCAAGACTAAGAAAATTGCTCAAAATCATACAATTAGAAGGAAACTAAACAACATTCTTCTGAATGATTTTTGAGTAAATAATGAAATAAAGGCAGAAATGAAAATGTTCTTTGAAAATAATGAGAACAAAAATGTGACATACCAGAATCTCTGAGACACAGCTAAAGCAGTGTTAAGAGGGAAATTCATAGCACTAAACGTCCACATCAAAAGTTAGAAAGATCTCAATTTAACAACTTAGCATCACAACTGAAAGAATTAGTTGAAGCAAGACCAAATCAACCCCATAGCTAGAAGAAGACAATAAATAACAAAAATCAGAGCTGAGCTGAAGGAAGTCAAGACAAGATAACCCATTCAAAAGATCAAAGAATTCAGGAGTTAGTTTTGAAAAGATTAATAAAATAGGCCACTATCCACTATCCAGGCTAGTAAAGAAAAGAGAGAAGATACAAATAAACACAACTAGAAATGACAAAGGGAATGTTACCACTGATCTTGAAGGAATAAAAAAATAACCAACATAAACTATCATGAATACCTCTATGCACACAAACTAGAACACCTAGAAGAGACTGATAAATTGCTGGAAACATACACCTTCCCAAGACTGAACCAGGAAGAAATTCATTCCCTGAACAGACCAGTAATGAGCTCCAAAACTGAATCAGTTATAAATAGCTTACCAATGAGAAAAGCCCAAAACCTGATGGATTAACAGCTGAATTATACCACATGTACAAAGAAGAGATGGTGTCATTCCCACTAAAATTATTCCAAAAAGTGAGGAGGAGGGACTTCTCCTCTACTCATTCTACAAAAGCAGCATCATCTTGATACCAAAATCTAGCAGAGACACAGCAATAAAAGAAAACTTTAGGCCAATATACTTGATGAACACTGATGTAAAATTTTCAACAAAACATTCACAAACTAAATTCAACAGAATATCAAAAAGCTAATCCACCACAATCAAGTAGGCACCGTCTCTGGGATACACGGTTGCTTCAGCTTGTGCAAATCAATAAATGTGATTCATTGCATAAGCAAGAATAAAGACAAAAACCACATGATTATCTCAATAGATGCAGAAAAGTCTTTTGATGAAATTCAACACTGCTTCATGTGAAAAACTCAGCAAACTAGGTATTAAAGGAACACACCTCAAACTAAGAGCCATTTATTAAAAAAACCACAGCCAACATCATACTACATGGGAAAAAGCTGGAAGCATTCCCCTTGAAAAACAACATAAGACAAGCATATCCTCTCTCACCAGTGCTATTCAGCACAATACTGGAAGTTCTATTCAAGGCAATCAGGCAAGAGAGAAATAAAGGACATCCAAATAGTAGGAGAGGAAGTCAAACTATCTCTGTTTGCAGACACAATTCTATGTCTAGAAAACCCCACAGTTTTGGCCCAAATCCTCCTTCAGCTGATAAAAATTTCCACAAAGTTTTAGGATACAAAATCAATGTACAAAAATCACTAGAATTCTTATACAGGAACACTGGCTAAGCCGAGAGCCAAATCAGGAAAGCAGTCCCATTCACAGTTGCCAAAAAAGAATAAAACACCTAGGAATACAGCTAATAAGGAAAGTGAAGGACCTCTTCAAGGAGAACTATTAACCACTGCTGAAGGGAACCAGAGAAGAAACAAACAAATGAAAAAAAAAAAAAAAGTGCCATGCTCATAAATAGGAAGAATCAAGCATTAAATTGGCCAAAACAATTTACAGATTCAATGCTATTCCCATCAAACTACCAATAATTCGCAGATCTAGCAAAAAACTATTTTAAAATTAATATGGAACCCAAAAAGAACCTGAATAGCCAAAGCAATCCTAAACAATAAAAACAAAGCTGGAGGCATCATGTTACCCAACTTCAAACTATACCACAAGGTTATAGTAACCAAAACAATATGGCTTCAGTACAGAAACAGGCACATAAAACAAAGGAATATAATAGAGAGACCACAAATAAGGCCTCACACCTATAACCATGTGAACTTC
>NW_012115533.1:1518114-1518420 GCF_000951035.1 Colobus angolensis palliatus
CAATAAGCATAGGAAAAAATGTTCAACATCACTGATCATTAGAGTGTAATCAAAACCACAAGGAAATACCATCTCACACCACTCAGAATGGTTATCACTAAAAAGTCAAAAACTAACAGATACTCGCAAGGTTGTGGAGAAAAGAAAACAATACACTCTTAGTGGGAGTGTAAATTAGTCTAACTATTGTAGGAAGCAGTATGGCAATTCCTCAAAGAGCTAAAAGCAGAACTACTATTCAACCCAGCAACCTCATTATTGGGTATATACTCAAAGGAATAGAAGTGATTCTACCATAAAGACTTA
>NW_012115533.1:1524380-1526327 GCF_000951035.1 Colobus angolensis palliatus
GTGGGAGAAATTTTTATATATATTCAATACATGACTCATATCCATAATATGTAATGAAAATTCTATTAAGTATGAGAAAGAGAATTGCTTGAAAATATTGGTATTTCATAAAAGAAGATATTCAAATGAAAAGTTACTGAGTTTCTTTGGAAAATTTAAATTAAATCCATAATGTAAAACCACTATACACTCACAGGAATGGCAAAAGTAGAAAAAAAAAAGACAAACAATATAAAATATTTGAAAAGATTTAAAGTAACTGCAACCCTTGCTTGCTTGTATACTAATGTTGGAAATGCAAGTTTGTGTCAACAATTCCGTAAACCATTTTAAGTATCAAATAGACCAGAATCTATCTACCTAGCAATCATCTCTCAGATAGATAGATAGATACATCTATATATTTATACATATTTATATTCCATTAGTCTGCAATTTTATTTCTCTTTTCAGTATATATCTACATAAATGCACAATAAATCATGTACAAGCACATGCACAGAGACTCTATTAAAATAAATCCCTCTAAAAGACAAAGATCTATTATCCATTTTATTGACAATAAATTTGTTGCATACATTGAATACTTTATAGTGACAACAATGAAATAACTGGGACAAAAGTCAACACAAATGAAAGAATATAAATGTAGAAGGGTAAATAATATATTGTGTAATTTTTATAATTTTAAAAACATCAGAAATCAATCTATGGTGTTGAAAATTAGCATCATGGTACTATTCTTTTCCCATGGTCCTTGCAACCCACAGACCATGAGATTTCCTCGGGTGCCTACACCAACAGGGCCCTGGATTCCAAGCACAAAACTGGGCAGCCATTTGCGCAGACACTGAGATAACTGCAGGAGTTTTCTTTTGTACCCCAGTGGCACCTGGAACAGCGGTGAGACAGAACCACATAGAAAAGGGGCTGAAGCTAGGTAACTAAGTGATTTAGCTCAGTGGATCCCACCCCCACAGAGCCCAGCAAGCTGAGATCCACTGGCTTGAAATTCTCACTGTCAGCACAGCAGTCTGAAGTCGACCTGGGATGCTTGAGCTTGGTAGGGGGAGGGGCATCCACCATTACTGTGGCTTGAGTAGGTGATTTTCCCCTCACAGTGTAAACAAAGCCACTAGGAAGGTCAGACTGGGTGGAGCCCACTGTAGCACCACAAATCTGCTATAGCCAGACTGCTTCTCTAGATTCCTTGTCTCTGGGCAGGGCATCTCTGAAAGAAAGGCAGCAGCAGCCCCAGTCAGAGGCTTATAGATAAAACTCCAATCTCCCTGAGACAGAGCACCTGGGGGAAGGGGTGGCTGTAGGCATAGCTTCAACAGAGTTAAACATTCCTGCCTGCCAACTCTGAAGAGAGCAGCAGATCTCCCAGCACTGCACTCAAGCTCTGCTAAGGGACAGACTGCCTCCTCAAGTGGGTCCCTGACCCCTGTGCCTCTTGACTAGGAGATACCTCCTAGCAGGGGTTGACAGTCACTTCATATAGGAGAGCTCCAGCTGACATTTGACAGGTGCCCCTCTGGGACAAAACTTCCAGAGGAAGGAGCAGGCAGCAATCTTCGCTATTCTGAAGCCTCTTCTGGTGATACCAAGGCCAACAGGTTCTGGAGTGGACCTCCAGCAAACTCCAGCAGACCTGCACAAGAGGGGCCTGTTAGAAGGAAAACTAGCAAACAGAAAGCAATAGCATCAACATCAACAAAAAGGACGTCCATGCAAAAACCCCATCCAAGGATCACCAAGATCAAAGACCAAAGGTAGATAAATTCATGGAGATAAGGAAAAACCAGCACAAAAAGGCTGAAAATTCCAAAACCCAGAATGCTTCTTCTCCTCCAAAGGATCACAACTCTTCATCATCAAGGGAACTGGACAGAGAATGTTTGACAAATTGACAGAAGTAGACTTCAGAGGTGGAATAACAAACTC
>NW_012115533.1:1528262-1529443 GCF_000951035.1 Colobus angolensis palliatus
GACCTAACAGACATCTACAGAACTCTCCACCCCAAAACAACAGAATATACATTCTTCTCAGCACCACATCACACTTATTCTAAAACTGACTACATACTTGAAAGTAAAACACTCCTCAGCAAATGCAAAAGAATGGAAATCACAACAAAAGTCTCTCAGACCACGGTGCAATCAAATTAGAACTCAGGATTAAGAACCTCCCTCAAAACCACAGAACTATATGCAAACTAAACAACCTTCCCCTGAATGACTACTGGGTAAACAACAAAATTGAGTCAGAAATAAATAAGTTACTTGAAACTAGAGAATGAAGACACAATGTACCAGAATCTCTGGAACATAGCTAAAGCAGTGTTTAGAGGGAAATTTATAGCTCTAAATGCCCACATGAGAAAGCAGGAAAGATCTGAAATTGACACCCTAACATCACAATTAAAAGAACTATAGAAGCAACAGCAAAAAAAATCAAAAGCTAGCAGAAGAAAATAAATAAGATTAAGCAGAACTGAAGGATATATAGACACACACACACAAAAAAAAGACTTTAAAAATCAGTGAATCCAGGAGCTCATTTTTTTTGAAAAGATTAACAAAATGATACAACTCTAGTCAGACTAATAAAGAAGAAAAGAGAGAAGAATCAAATAGGCACATTAAAAAATGATAAAGGGGATATCACCACTGATCCCACAGAAATACAGACTACCATCAGAGTATAAACACTTATTTGCAAATAAACTAGAAAATCTAAAAGAAATTGATAAATTTCTGAACACATACACCCTCCCAAGACTAAACCAGGAAGAAGTCAAATCCCTGAATAGACCAATAACAAGTTCTGAAATTAAGGCAGTAATTAATAGCCTACCTATCAAAAAAGTCCAGGACCAGATGGATTCACAGCCAAATTCTACCAGAAGTACAAAGAGGAGCTGGTACCATTCCTTCTGAAACGATTCCAAGCAATAGAAAAAGAGAGACTTCTCCCTAACTCATTTTATGAAGCCAGCATCATCCTGATACCAAAACCTGGCAGAGACACAACAAAAAAACAAAATTTCAGGCCAATATTACTGATGAATATTGTTGTGAAAATCCTCAATAAAATGCTGGCAAACCGAATCCAGTAGCACATCAGCTTAGCCATCACGATCAAGTCAGCTTCATTCCTGGGATACAAG
>NW_012115533.1:1530548-1542572 GCF_000951035.1 Colobus angolensis palliatus
TGGCTAGCCATATGTAGAAAACTGAAACTGGACCCCTCTCTTATACCTTATACAGAAATTAACTCAAAATGGATTAAAGACTTACATGTAAGACCTAAAGCCATAAAATCCCTAGAAGAAAACCTAGGCAATACCATTCAGGACATAGGCATGGGCAAAGACTTCATGACTAAAACACCAAGAGCAATGGCAACAAAAGCCAAAATTGACAAATGGGATCTAACTAAACTAAACAGCCTCTGCACAGCAAAAGAAACTATCATCAGAATGAACAGGCAACCTATAGAATGGGAGAAAATTTTTGCAATCTATCTCACAAAGGGTTAATATCCAGACTCTACAAGGAAATTAAAGTTACAAGAAAGTAAAACAACTACATAAAAAAGTGGGTGAAGGATATGGACAGACACTTCTCAAAAGAAGACATTTATGTGGCCCACAAACATATGAAAACAACAAAAAAAAAAGCTCATCACTACTAGTCATTAGAGAAATGCAAATCAAAACCACAGTGAGATACCATCTCATGCCAGTTAGAATGGTATCATTAAAAAGTCAAGAAACAGCAGATCCTGGAGAGGATGTGGAGAAATAGGAACACTTTTACACTGTTAGTGGAAGTGTAAATTAGTTCCACCATTGTGGAAGACAGTGTGGAGATTTCTCAAGGATCTTGAACCAGAAATACCATTTGATCCAGCAATCTCATTACTGGGTGTACATCCAAAGGATTATAAATCATTCTACTATAAAGATACATGCACACATATGTTTATTGCAGCACTATTCACAATAGTGAAGACTTGGAACCAACCGAAATGCCCATTAATGATAGACCAGATAATGAAAATGTGGCACATATACACCATGGAATGCTATACAGCCATAGAAAAAGATGAGTTTGTGCCCTTTGCAGGAACATGGATGGAGCTGGAAGCTATAATTCTCAGCAAACTACACAGGAACAGAAAACAAAACACTGCATGTTTTCACTCATAAGTGGGAGTTGAACAATGAGAATGCATGGACACAGGGAGGGGAACATCACGCACCAGGGCCTGTTGTGGGGCAAAAGGCTTAGGGAGGGATAGCATTAGGAGAAATACCTAATGTAGATGACGGGTTGATGTGTGTAGCAAACCACCATGGCATATGTATATGCCTATGTAACAAACCTGCACATGCTGCACATGTATCCCAGAACTTCAAGTATAATTAAAAGAGAAAAAAGAAAAAAGAGAGAAAATTAGTGTCATGGTTAAAGTTCTATGGAGTTTAGTCACTGAAAGTAGGCATTAACAGATTTTTCTCATATATTAGCAATGTTATTCACGTTAAATTCTTCCTGCTTATAAACATGTATTTAGCTGGTAAAAATTCATAAAGCTGTTTAATATTTCTGTACTTTCTGCATAAATTTTATATATCAATAAAAATTTTAACAAGGAAAAATGAGCAAAACCAAATAAAAAGTGATCAGTTAAGAAGGGTTTTGGTAGCATGAGTATGACTCTCTGGTTTTTGGTTTGAATGACTTGGATTGATACTACTACTTGGAGAGAGGGAAAAATCAGAAACTGAAGTACATGCAAAAGTAAAATGATAGGTTTCATTTTGGACATATATTATTTTCAGGAGCCTATGGGCCAGCTAATGAAAAATAGAGAAGTCTGAATAACAGGAGGAAGCTCTGGGTAAGCTTGAGGATGCTGACAATATTTTAAAAGAAATAGAAATATTGGGAAAAGTATGTGTTGACAGATAATGTAATTTATGTTGTTTTAAAATTTTACATTTTAAGTGTCAGCAATATATTCAGGTAGTGATAAACAGAAGAATATGTGAAGAAGTCAATGATAGGGTGGTAGATATAGTTACCTTATTGTGTTACATGAAATCATTGTTTCTTGGGGGTAATATGATATGGAGAACATGGTTCAGTAGAACAAAAGTGTTATTCATTTTTGGGTTTTGGAAAATAACTATCATTAATCATATAGAAAAAAAAGACATACAAAGTATTAAGCCATTTTTGGGGGAATAACAGCCTAAACATTTTTGGGGGAGAAAGCAGTAATCATCATTATCTCACATTCTATATAGTGACTAAGCTTGAAAATTGAGGGGAAACTGTGGTGTTTGATAAAGAAGAATTCAATATTACAGTAATATTACTGTCTTTTAAATAACCATAACATTAACTTAAAGCAAATAATATGTGTAGTGGATTAAGTGAACTAAATAATTTGAATAACTCAACATAAGTAATAAAATGTTGAGCTTAAGAGTAGCAAATAAAGCAGTGACATAAAAAAGAAAAAGGTATGTTTATGAAAATGCTCATTATAGAATTACAACACTGAGTATTTGGAACTTGAATTATTAATAAAAAGGCATAAGAAATGTTATGCTGCATCCACTAGATGGAGTGTGATGCAACCATTTTAAAAAGTTATGAATTAGTATAGAAATTGTATGTAACATAATGTTAGCTTAAAAGTATAAATTTAGTTAAAAATGCACATATGCAAGAAATAAAACATGCAAGTATTAGAATTATAGAAAAATGCTTTCCTATCCTGATTTTTCTCTATTTTATCAAAATGTTTTAGTGTGAAAAAAAAATTTATATTACAAATATAATCATATATAAATAAGAACCAATAATTTTTCACAAAAGCTATCCATTTATAAATAAAATGCTTCTGAAACTAGACATTAGCTAAACAAATGCCAAAGATTATATTAATGGTATTACTGCTGATATATTACTTAGTGTAAGTTAAATTTTGTACTAAAATGCAAAATGTAAAATGACTAAAATATACTTTTTATTTCTTGCAGTGTATCTGCACTTACCTGGTGACTATGGCAATGGACAGTCATTCAGAAATCAGGCACTGGGAGGCTTTGCTTTCTTCAGTAAGTGCCTTCTAAGGTCTTTTGGGAATCTTCTCCATTCCAGCTAATGAGAAAAAGAGAGTATTTTGGGTTAGTTCTGGAAATGGTACAATTATTTTTGGAAATGTTACTTTCTGTATCTATTTCTGTGTAAAGGATCACTCCAACACTCTATGTCCTAAAACAACTACAATGTTTCCCCCGAAACACATAATTTCATGATTTGATTGAGTTGATCTTCTGCTAGTCTTGATTTGGCTAAGTCAGTGGTTGCATTCAGCTGATGGATCAGATGGGAACTGGTCAGGTAGTCTTTCATTTTAGGCTTTGCTTTTCTATGCCTATGCTTTTCATTGCTTTTCTATGCCTATGCTTTGAGGAAGCCTAAAATGAAAGACTAAAATGCAGGTGGAAGGTGGAGGATGCAAACAGAAGCTGCAAGATCTGTAAGACCTACCTCAGAGATCACAACATTATTTCTGTCATATTCTATTGCTCAAAACAAGTCCCAAGACCAGTCTGAATTAAAAGAGGTTGGAAATGAACTCCATCTTTTGATATGAAGAGTTGTAAAGTCACCTCGTAAAGCAATGGAGATAGACAGAGATATAATTCACTAGGAGGCATTGTTGTAACAATGTAGCACACATCATTTAGAACTTAGATATATGGCTATCCTTATGTAGAATTGAGAGTAAGAAATTGAGTCTGACTCTGTGCCCAGGAAGACATTATCCATTTTAATGAGCCACAGACACTACCTTTTACAGTATCATAGGTAAACATATTTTTGTTTGTTTGTTTTTACTTTTGAACTGTGTTAAGACTTTAACAAAATCTAATGAATAACTACATTGAAGGTTAGTATTAAGTTCTATTATTACATTCAAGCTTTCACTTGTAGCAAAGCCTCTTGATATTATAATTCTCTCCATTCGACTATAGTATGCTTGTTTTGTTTGCCAACCCAGTCTGGGCTTGATAAATTTAAGTTCCACCGCACCTAGTATGCCATAGTAGTGGCCAGAAACTCTAGTCAAATACACGGGTGAGATGTAGGGAAATAGAAACCAAAGTACAGTCAACCTTAAGTCATAGGGTAGTATCTTAAAACCTCTTCTATGTCGTGCTCAGGGATTTGTAGGTTATCACCTTGAAGGTGTTGATATAGTTTGGTTGTGTCCCCACCTAAATGTCATCTTGAATTATACTTCCCATTATCCCCACATATCCTGGGAGGGACCCACTGGAAGGTAATCGGATCATGAGGACTCTTTCCCGCATGCTGTTCTCATGAGAGTAGAGGAATCTCATGAGATCTGGTGGTTTTATAGGTGTCTGGCATTTCCTCTCTGGCACTCATTCTCCTGTAACCCTGTGAAGAGGTGCCTTCTGCCATGATTAGAAGTTTCCTGAGAACTCCCCAGCCATGCTGAACTGTGAGTCAATGAAACCTCTTTCCTTTATAAATTACCCAGTCTCGGGTACTTCTTCACAGTAGCGTGAGAATGGACTAATAACGGTGTATACTCTTGATACATTTTTAAGGAGAGGAAGAATATAAGTAGTGTTATGTTTTAGAAGGGTAAATATGATTGCAATAAAGAAAGTATCTTTCCGAAATAAGTGATTGAAGAGAAGTAATTAGATTGCATGCGATTAATGTCTGAATGAGTCAAGGAGGAAAGAGAAGATAGATTAAAGAGAATATTTGAATTATACTTGACATAACTTGATTGCTCTTGATGAGCAGGAAGGTGGAGAAGGGACGGGCCTCACTTTTTACAGGTTGTGCCTTTTAAAGACATTTGAGTAAAAGGAAACTGGAGACTGAAATGCAGCTCTTGTTTAATTTGCCAGTCCCTGAGTCCTGTTACAGCTATATATTCCAACAGAAGCTGTGTTGTCTCCTAAAATATCCATCCAAGTGGGGCATCTATTTTTAATTTATTCACCAATAGAATATCTTTTTCAAGTTGCAACATCTAGAGAAGTACTATTTTTCAAAACTGCAGAAAACTGCTGCTTAACCTGGAAGTAGTTTTGGCTGAGGAAGTTAAGAGTAATACTTGGGTTTATGACTTGAGTTATTGGGTCAAGTTTTAGAGTTTTGTGTCTCAATATGTAGTCCTTGGGACAAGAGCATCAGCATTGTTAGGTAACTTATTAGAAATATAAAATATTCAATCAGAATACTCAATTAGACTATGCATTTTAACAAGATCAATAGGTAATTTATATTAATATATATTACAGTTTGGAAAGCACTACATTAAAGATGATGAATAAATGCCTCAGAATTTGGTTATTAGGGAGTATTCCTCCATGGGCCTGGCCAGAAGATACTCCAGTTATAGGTGAAAGCCATGGGTCACCTCATCCAGTGGGTTCTTGCTATACCTGTAGAAGGCTCAGAGGAAGCAGGGACCTTTCCAAAGCTGTGAAATAAGTAAAATAAAAGGAGGAGGGATTTTATAAGCTGATGGGAATAAAAATTTTAAAAATTGCATTTTTCTATTTCTATGTTGGCATAGCTCAGTGGGGGATAAAGAAAATGCAAGACATATAAGGATATACTAATTTCCTAGGGAAAGGTCATAAGAAAATATCAAAAACTAGGTGGCTTAAAACAACATACATTTATTCTTTCACATCTGTGGAGGCTAGAAATCCAAAATCAAGGTATTGGCAGGGCCATGCTTTCTTTGAAGGCTCTAGAGGAGGATCTTGCCCTGAATTTTCTTGCTTTTGGTGGTTTATTGGCAATTCTTGGCTTGTAGGAACACTGCTCCCATCATATGGTCACCTTCTCCCTGTATGTCTTCACATTGTCTTCCCTCAATTCATGTCTGTCTTTGTATCCAAATTTACCCCTTTAATAAAGACAACAGTCATATGGAATTAGGACCCGCTCTAATGACCTCATTGTAACTAACTACGTTAGCAACAATCCTATTTCTAAATCTGGCCAATGTCTCAGGTACTGGGGATTGGGACTTCAACATCTCTTTTAAGGGACACAATTCAACCTATAACAGAGAATAAATAATTATCACAACACAATTCAACCTATAACAGAGAATAAATAATTATCACAAATTTGTTTAAATAATACTTTAGGAACTCTCTGATAATGTATCAGAAAGTTTCCATAGTAAAACAGAAAATCATATTGTAACTGGAAAAAAGTATCAGTCTAAATCTAGTATTAAAATAGTATAAGAGTAGAAAAACATGAAACCTATAAATAAAGGATCAATTAAATTATAAAGTAAAAAAAAGAATAAGAATAGTAAGGTTATAAAATTCTAGGACACGGCACACATACACATACCTTAAAGGTAGAGTAGAATCAAGCTCTTAAATTCCATGTACATTTTAGACTCCTAGGCTGTAAGTCCTCGACAATTGCCTCTATGTCTAACTCTGCTTCTCTCCAGTCTCTGCTCAACTTTTAATCTACTACTGAGGTTTTTAATGCTTTCCCTGTGTAAAATAACAATCCTAATCAATCTCCAGGGCTTCCCTATCACACTAGCCATGATTAATTTTTCTCTAAGTAGCTTTCTGAAGTGCAACTTCGTTAACTGTTTATTTCTTTGTGTGTCTCTTCTCCCATTAATATCAAATCCTTGAATGTTGAAACTTTTTCTTTGCTGTTCACTATTATATTCAATGTTAGTCTGTATCTTTATCTAGGTACACACAAGCACTCAATGAATGTTTGTTTCACTGGCACATAACTTTCCCAAAAACATGGTTTACAAAATAATTATCAAAAATCTTCTCATTTAACATAGCTCCTGGCAAGCTCTCCTTGATGTATTTTATTCTGTTGTGAGGAGAGTAAAGAGAAAAATTACAGTTGACATGAAGACTGCAAAAATAAACCTTTTGCAAGAATCTAGAAATCTAATGAAGCTGTTGGTAAGTGCAGCCAGTAAGCATGAGGTTAAGACATGAGTTCTGTTCTCCTTCACTGTGAAGCCCTGACATAGAAATAGAGGGCAGCCTGTTATTAAATAGCACATTCTCAACTATGATGGCATTGCTTGTAAAGGGAGTCAGAGTCTTAAAAACCAGAAAAACCTACTTTCTTCAGGAAATATGACTGTGTCTACAAATTCACCATTAGAGCAAAGGAAAAACAAATCATAAGCCAAAAATATTCACAAGAAAAAAATTCCAAGGGAAAAAATGAAAACCAAAATCAAATATTTTTCGACAAGTTTTTAAAAGCATAACAAGATGATTGTCGTTAAGAAACAAATTCACATTGTAGAAATACACAAAGTTAGGAAAGAAATGCAAAGAGAAGAGGATAAACTGAAATCTGAGGGAGGAAAACAAACAAAAAAAGTTATAAAAATTAAATCATCACAGAAATGAAGACATGTTGGAAGGGATACAAAGAGTAGCATCCTGCCCCAAATATCACACAGATTTTCACTAGGATGTACACTGGGGCTATTTGAAAACAGACAATTTAACTGACAAGCAGTCTACACTTAAATTTTGGGCAAGTATTGGTGATCCCGAATCATGCTTGAAGATTTGGGATCTTTGAAAATTGGCCGGCCATGGCTCAGGCCTGTAATCCCAGCACTTTGGAAGGCTGAGGCGGGCAGATCACAAGGTCAGAAAATCGAGGCCATCCTGGCTAACACGGTGAAACCCCATCTCTACTAAAAATACAAAAAATAAAAATAAAAATAAAAAATTAGCCAGGCGTGGTGGCGGGCGCCTGTAGTCCCAGCTACTCGGGAGGCTGAGGCAGGAGAATGGCGTGAACCTGGGAGGCGGAGCTTGCAGTAAGCCGAGATCGACAGAGCAAGACCACTGCACTCCAGCCAGGGCTACAGAGCAAGACTGCCTCAAAAAAAAAGAAAAATAAAAAATTAGCCAGGCGTGGTGGCGGGCGCCTGTAGTCCCAGCTACTCGGGAGGCTGAGGCAGGAGAATGGCGTGAACCTGGGAGGCGGAGCTTGCAGTAAGCCGAGATCGCACCACTGCACTCTAGCCAGGGCTACAGAGCAAGACTCCATCTCAAAAAAAGAAAAAAATAAACTTTGAAAATTAACTAGCTGATCCATGAAAGAGCCTCACACTAAGGAGAAACTGCTAGTGATATTTTCCTGACTAATCAGGACAGATGCAATAGGGGCAAAGAAACAAGATCACACAAGAGGGGAATAGGTAACAAAGCTGGGAGATGTCAGGAAATAGGAGTGTTTTTGTTTGTTTTTGTTTTTTTTTTTAATCTACAAAAACGAGAAATTTCTGGAGAAATGAAACTATAAAAGCTTCCCTGGCCAATTTATCTTATTTAAAAGATCAAGAAAAGAATCCTAGCTTAATAATGAGTAACATAAAATAAATGAGATCAAGAATTCCATTCAGAAGTATTTTTTTCAAAGTATAAAAAGCAAAATAACATCTTTACAGACAACGAAAATATGTCAGAAAGTCATGACCACATATATTAAAATTATCTTTAAGTTAAATTAAAAACTTAAAATATAAAGACACAACAGTCAGAAATATAAAAACTCAGAAAATAGACATGAGACTTCGAGAAATATTTATAAAATAATAAAAGGAAATATTCCAGAAATGAAGAATAAATTATAAATAAAATATGTTTTGAAAAGATCAAGAAAAATGACATAAGATGCTAGAAAGTGAAAGAATGAAACTTTAAAAAAAATAAAAGTTATAATAAGAAATGAGAAAAAATAGAGAAGTTAGGCAACAAAAGCCAGTACATGTATACCTTATATATAAGAAATATATATATACACATTGTATATATAAGAAAACACAGTGAAACAGTCCAAACACTAACAACCTAAAAACTACATTTCAAAATGTGTGACTTTTTTTTTTTTTTTTTAAGAATTGAAATTGCAAAAGAAAATGAATCAAGCCCAAATGCCCATCAATCACAGCACTTTGGGAGGCCGAAATGGGCGGATCACTAGGTCAGGAGATGGAGATCATCCTGGCTAACAAGGTGAAACCCCGTCTCTACTAAAAAATACAAAAAACTAGCTGGGCGAGGCGGCGGGCGCCTGTAGTCCCAGCTACTCGGGAGGCTGAGGCAGGAGAATGGCGTAAACCCAGAAGGCAGAGCTTGCAGTGAGCTGAGATTGGGCCACTGCACTCCAGCCTCGGAGACAGAGCCAGACTCCATCTAAAAATAAAAATAAAAATAAAAAAAAGAATTAAAACAATTGGAAGTTTGTATCAAAACATTCTACAATGAAGTTAAAACAAATACAGTTGAGACTAATCTGCTAAAATAACTAGACATATAAAACAAATGAGCAAGCAAACCAAAAAGGTCATCTTATTCATAAGAAAATGAAAAATAGATGATTTTTTAAATAATATTTTATGCAGGAAAATATTAAATAGCATATGAAAAGAGAGAAAAGCCAAGCCAACAATTTTATTTCCATCTCTTGAACAGAATGTTCAACCTAAGAGTAATAAAAATATAAATAAATATTATACAAATTATTGCATTTAACATATGTTTTCATATATCTAAAAGTTTAGTAACAGAATGTGTTTGTGATAACAGAAATTTTTGTATATTTCTGGAGAAATTGTAAATTAAGATAATTCCATATAGAAGACTAGCAATTTCTATAAAAATTGTGAGTACTAAAATCCTTGATAAAACAATACTCCTTTTAGGAGTTTATACTACAGATATATTTGCAAAGTATGAAATGATACATATAAAATTTATGCAGTCTAACAAATTTTTAGTGGCAAAATACTGAAAATAAAATTTTATTATTGGATGAATGGCTAAACAAATTTTGATGACTTCATAAGCCACTTAAAAATTAATGAGAAATCTTGGGAGATTGAGGCAGGAGAATGGCATGAACCCAGGAGGCGGAGCTTGCATTGAACTGAGATTGCGCCACTGCACTCCAGCCTAGGTGACAGAGCAAAACTCTTTCTCAAAAAAAAAAAAAAAAGAAAGAAATCTTTCTTTTACAGCTATAAATGGTGGCTAATTTATACTGTTTAATAAAAAACAATGTGAATGGCAATATAGGTATTATGTTGTATCATTTATAAAAAAGTAAATGGTATGAATGTGTGAGTGTTTACTTATACATACAACAAATATTTCTAGAAGAACTCTAAAATTAATAAAATTGCTGCCTCTACATAAATGAATTAGAGGACTGGAAGGTGGAGTGTGAAGAGTTTATATTGCGTGCTGCATTAGTTTTCTTAGGCTGCCAAAGCAAAAGTCCACAGAATAGATTAAAAAACCAGAAATTTATTTTCTCACAGTTCTGGAGGCTGGAATTTCAAGATCAAAATGGCAGTAGGGTTAGTTTCTGGTGAGGACTCTGTCTTAAGTTTGCAAATGGCCACCTTCTCACTGTGTCCTCACATGACTTTTCTTTTGTGAGCATGTGCAGAGAAATAAGAGATCTTCAGTGTCTCTAACTCTTGTAAGGACACTAGTCCTATAAGATTTACAGGCCCATTTTTATGACATTATTTAACCTTATTACTTTCTTAAAGGACTTATCTCCAAATCCAGCACACTGTGAATTAGGGCTTCAACATATGATTTTTGAAAGGGTACAATTCTGCTCATTACATATGTATTCTCAAATATTTTGATTTTTGAATTATATGAATGAATGCATAGATAGATGAAGGAATGAATGGATGAATGAAACAAAACCCAAACTATAATCCAATAAGTACTTTAAAGGAAGAAAGACATGAGTTGAGGATGAAGATATAATTAATGATTTTAAAACTGATATTTGGATTGCCTTTATTTGAGTAGACAGAAATGACAGTTAAAATGATGGAGAAGAGTCTTTGTTTTGAAATAAAGAAGAATGTGATTTAAAATAAGAATAATTGAGGTTCCAGAAAAATAGTTTCAAATGACTATCATTGGAAAATTAAGCAATTTAGATGGACCAAAAATATGCTTGACATTAAAGAAAACATATTTAAAAGACATATATTTAGCTATTAAAAAACTTGTATTATATAAGAATAACATAATCTATAAGAAATTAATTAATATGTTGTTCAAATTACCATAAGTTATCCAAAAGTAATATGAAATAATGATGGGAAAAGTGTAATGCATGAAAGTCTTCTATCCTATACCAGTGAGATTACAGTTGTATATGGCCTAACCCTATCTGTAAAGATATTTGACAATGTGTACATGAATCTTAGACATAACTTTAAAAATTACATTTCTACAATTTTCTTTCAGGAGAAATAATGTACAATACAGATAAAATATTATAAACATTTATACACACACACATATGTATATCATGGGTGATTTACAATAGTAGAACTGGAAATGAGCTAAATGTTACCCATGTGATAGAATAAACTTTGATACACTTTTATAAAATAGTGTAATATGAACTCCTTAATAGTTATTATAGAAGTTTTAATAAAAAATTATTTAGTAAAACATGTATGTTATATAATTATATATATTATATTTTTTGAGGTGTATACATTTTCATAACTAGAGAACTATTTTTACTTCATTTAAGTAAACCACTCTTATGGCTCTATCCAGAATGTACTATTGGCTGAAATTTATAAATTTAAGAAATTGCTTTGAAAAGCATATTTCACAAGAGAAAGCAGGAAAGATCTAAAATTGATACCCAAACATCACAATTAAAAGAACTAGAGAAGCAAGAGCAAACACATTCAAAAGCTAGCAGAAGGCAAGAAATAACTAAGATCACAGCAGAACTGAAGGAGATAAAGATGCAAAAAACTCTCCAAAAAATCAAACAATCCAGGAACTGGTTTTTCGAAAAGATCAACAAAATTGCTAGACCGCTAGCAAGACTAATAAAGAAGAAAAGAGAGAAGAATCAAATAGACTCAATAAAAAATGAAAAAGGGGATATCATCACTGAACCCACAGAAATACAAACTACCATCAGTGAATACTATAAACACCTTTACACAAATCAACTAGAAAATCTAGAAGAAATGGATAATTTACTGGACACTTACACTCTCCCAAGGCTAAACCAGGAAGAAGCTGAATCCCTGAATAGACCAATAGCAGGCTCTGAAATTGAGGCAA
>NW_012115533.1:1544714-1569272 GCF_000951035.1 Colobus angolensis palliatus
TATAATAATAATAATAATAATAATAATAATAATAATAGAACTACCATATGATCTAGCATTTCTACTTCTAGATATATATTCAAAGGAAGTGAAGTCAGCATGTCAAAGAGTTATCTGCACTCCTATGTTCATTGCAGCATTATTTACAATAGCCAATATATGGAGTCAACCTAAATGTCCATCAATGTATGAATAGATAAAGAAAATGTGCTCTATATATACAATGGAATACTACTTAGCTATTGAACAGTAAAGAAATCCTGCCCTTTGAACGACATGAATGAACTTGGAGGACATTATGCTCAGTGAAATAAGACAGGCACAGAAAGACAAACACTGCATGATTTCACTTATATATGGAACCAAAAAGTTGAACTTTAGCAGAGAGTGAAATGGCAAGTGCACAGGGCCTGTGCTGGGAGAAAGGGGGAGATGTGGATATGTTGGTCAAAGTTGCAAAGTTTCAGTCAGATAAGAGGAGTAATTTCTTGAGATCTACTGTATAGCATGGTGACTAGCATTAATAATAATGTACACTTGAAAACTGCTAAGACAGTAGACCTTAAATGTTCTCACCACAAAAAATAATAAGTATGTGAGGTGAATTATCTGTTAATTAGCTTAATTCAATTATTGTACAATGTGTACAAATATCAAAACATCACATTGTACACTGTTTATATAAAATGTTTGTTAAATTTTAATAAAGCTGGAAGAAATCAATAAAAAAAGAAAAGAACATTTCATGAGCCTTGATCATTTATTCCAAGCCACAGTGTATTGAATTATTATTTTTCCTATTCTCTTTATTTCTTAAGTCTTAATTTTCCAAAGTCGGAAAAAAAATACTTTTCTTCACTTCCATTTTACGGTTAGATGGTAAAATCCTATGCTGCAGAAATCACACCATTTTCTATTCTCAGATTTTCTTCCTCTCTTTGTCTCTGTTTCTCTCTCTCTTCCTTTATTCATTTATTTATTCAGATATGTATGTGTATATATATATATCTGAATTAATAGATATTATTGTCAAAACTGTCTTTTACTGAATAAACTTTTAGCTCTCATTTTACAGAAGACAAAAACAAGACTAAATATGTTTCATTAACTTGTTCAGCACTTAAGGACAGTGTTGAATCCAGATCAACCTTATCTCCCCAAATCTCCTTTTCCAAATGTATGTTCTCTATGCCTCCATTAATTCTATATTACCAATTACTACAGAATGCAACTGTTAATATGAGAGAAAATACATAATGCTCTGGTGGGGATGCACTGAAAAACTTCTAATCTACAGTGCCACATGGAAAATAATATTTCAGAAAAGGTAATGCCTGAGATAAGTTTTGGAGAATGATTGCGAGTTAGCTAGATATAGAAGTTAGGGAACTACTTTCCAGGAACATGAATAAAAGCACAAAAGTAAAAGAAAATATTTCTTCTGAAACCAGACATAGTGGAGTGGCTTTTATTCAAGGTTTTTATAGAGGAGTAGCTAGAAATGAGCATGAAAAAAAGAACCAATAAACAATCATGAAAGTCTCTGAATTATACATTAAAAATTACAAATGTTATCTTGAATAATTGAAGGTAGGACCCCTAAACCGTATTGGTGCAAAAAATGATGTGGAGAAAGAGGAAGGGCAATTGAAATAATTGTCTGTTACAATTTCTCCAATTCCAGGAAATCTCAACCAAGACACTAGGAGTTTCCATCTTATTTTGACATGGGCTTCTGTGACTTTCCCCCAAGTAAGGTTGCCAACTAGAATAGATCAGACAAACAAGGTCGTATATGTGCCTTTTTGCTTATTAATTATATTGTTGTAATCGAATTAAACTACAGAAGTAACAAGGCTGTAGCAATCTAAAATTCTTAATTGCTGACTCTGAAGATATAATTTGGACCTATTTATCTATTCAGTCTTGAGATGACAGTCTGCATGCATTTATGAAATGCTTTTGTTGCTAGAAAGATGACTAATTCCTGAAATATTTCTATAAATCTTAATGCTTAAATATAAGAATTATAAAATATACCTTAATAGAAGGTATTTAGATATAGCTAAATATAAGAACTATCTGATAGTCGTTCACATTTTGTTACATGCAGGTAAAGGTCACAACAGGTTAAATATTTATTTTATGTTATTTTTTGAAATACAGCAATAATGCTCGAGTCATAATTTAATTAAATTCATTGTTAGTGTTTCTAAGTCAAAATAAATAAGAATTATGAATAAACTGAAAACTCTAGGTTGCTTTAGTAAATAAAGATGTGACAGAAGCAATAGTAATTTCACAACACACATTGTCATTTCAAATCTGTTTCCAGTGTCACCTGTCAAAATTTTATTCATTCTTTTCATTCTGAATTATATTTTCTTATTGAAGATCTCAGTGTTAGTAATTCTGTTAAAGGGGTTATGTGAAGGTTAAATAAGCCTTCAATGATAGGAACTCTATGAAGGAATTTGTTCTCACAGATTGTCAGTTGGGGCATTTTTTATTGGCATTAATTTGACAGCCTGAAAATTAAAAGAAAATATGAGAGGATTAAAACTTTTAGCCAGATATATCATTTTCAGCAGTGACTTGCTGCAAAAGAAAATTTTCTCTTTAGTTCCAAATATTGGAAGAACTGAAAATAAAATGTTAATTGTTTTTCATATATACTAATATGTGAATAATAAATATAAAATATATACATATACACAGTTAAACAAAGATTTTTAGAAAATAATTTAGTTAATTTATTTGAAGCATATAATATTCTGAATAATTGGAGGGTTTAGGCTGTGGTAACTTGAATAATAAGGAGTCCTCTGAGAAAGATTAGTTTTATCCAGTTAAGAAACTAATTTTTTAAACACAGTAAATATTACTTTGGCTGTTTAATTGATATTCAGTCACGTATACAGTTATTTACTTGTAAAATTCAGGCAGAATGTTTAAGGCCTAGAATGTATTCTCCAGAATATAATTTGACATTCCTAGGAAACAACTTTAGATCCTTCACCCTTACCCTACTTTACTGAGCAACCTGTCACTATGTCACTTTCTACTCTCATTCCATAGTTTCTCTAAAACTACAACCAATTCCCCACCCAAATACCACTACATAAAGTTAACAATACTTAAACATTGATGTGAAGTCAGAACATCTTATGTCACATATTAAAGGAGAAAGCAAATAAAATGAAGATATTTTCTTAGTATAAGTCTATATGTTTTAAACACAAACAAGAAGGAAATATTCATGGCAATTACAGTCCTCATTTCTGTAGCTGATCATGTGGTCATAACGGGTATTGATGACTACATTCTTCTACTATTCATTCTATATTCCCTTTGCCCTCGGCAAGCACTCATCACAGTCTTTTTTAAAGGGATTTTACTCTTTCTTATTTATTGTTGCTTTTACATAAGAATATATATTCAGGATGATGTTGGTTGAGAGCTTTTAATATATGGCTTTTACTATTTTGAGGTAAGTTTCTTCTATGCCTAGTTTCTTGAGGGTTTTTGTCATTAAATGATGCTGGATTTTATTGACTGTGTTTTCTGCATCTATTGAAATGATCATATGGTTTTACTTTTTAATTCTGTTTATAGGTGTATCACATTTATGACTTGCATATGTTAAATCATCCCTGCATCCCTAAGATGAAACCCACTTAATTATGGTGTTATATTATTGATATGATGTTAGATTTCGTTAGCTAGTGTGTTGTGGAGGACGTTTGCATCTAAGTTTACCGGGAATATTTGTTTGTAGGTATTTTCTTGTTGTTGTTATGACCTTTCCTTGTTTTGGTATCAGGATGATACTGGCTTCATAGAACAATTCAGAGACGATTCCCTCTTTCTCAATATTTTGGAATAGTTTCAGTAGGATTGGCACCAATTCATCTTAGAATGTCTGGTAGAATTCAGCTGTGACTCCATCTGGCCCTAGGCTTTTTTGTTATTGGCAATTTTTAAATTACTGATTGAACCTTGCTGTTTGTTACTGATCAGTTCAGGGTTTCAATTTCTTCCTTATTTAATCTTGGAGGTTTGATGTTTCTTTATCTATTTCCTAGGTTTTCTAGATTGTGTGCATAAAAGTGTTTATAGTAGTCTTGAATGATCTTTTGTATTTCTCTAGTATCAGCTGTAATGTCTTCAGTTTCATTTCTAATTAAGCATATTTGAATCTTCTCTCTTTTCTTGGTTAATCTAGCTAATGGTCTGTCAATTTCATTTATCTTTTCAAATAACCAAAGTTTTGTTTTACTTGTTTATTTTTGTATATTTTTTGTTTCAATTTCATTTAGTTCTTTGTAATCTTTTTTATTTCTTTTATTCTGGTAACTTTGTCTTCAATTTGTTCTTGTTTTTGTGATTCTAGAGGTATGATATTAAGCCGTCAATTTGTGATCCTTCAGATTTTTTGATGTACGTATTTAACACTATAAACTTCCCTCTAGGCAATGCTCTTGCTGTATCTAGAAGTTTTGATAAATTGTGTCACTGTTATTATTCATTTCAAAGAATATTTCAATATACATATTGATTTCATTGCTATCCCAAAAATCATTTAGAATCATACTGATTAATTTCTATGTATAGTTTTGGGGGTTTCTTTTGGAGTCGATTTTTAGTTTTATTCTACTGTGATCTGAGAAGACACTTGACTTTTTTTTAATTGTTTTAATGTATAGAGACTTGTTTTGTGGCCTATGATATGGTATATCTTGGAGAATGTTTCATGTGCTGACGAGAAGAGTGTATTTTCTGCAGTTCTTGGGTAGAATGTTCTGTAAATGTCTATTAGGTCCATTTTTTCTCAAGTGTAGTTTAAGTTCATTGCTTCTTTGTTGACTTTCTGTCTAGATGACCTGTCTAATACTATTAATGGAGTACTGAATTCTCCCAGTATTATTGTCTTGCGGTCTGTCTTATTTCTTGAGTAAAGGAGTAATTGTTTTATTAATCTGGGAGCTCCTGTGTTAGAGGCATGTAAGTTTAGGATTTAATTAATATATTCTTATTAGATTGATTCTTTTATCATTATACAGTAACCTTCTTTGACTTTTTTACTGTTGTTGCTTTAAAGTTCTTTTTATTTGATATGAGACTAGCTACTCCTACTTGCTTTTGGTTTTAATTTGTGTGAAATATCTTTCTACCTCTTTATCTTAAATTTATATGAATACTTATGTGTTAGGTGAGTCTCTTGAACACAACAGATATTTGGTATCTGATTTCTTTAATCCATTCTGCCAATCTGTATCTTTTAAGTGAAGCATTTAAGCCATTCACATTTGAAACTAATATTGAGATGTGAAGTACTGTTCCAGTCATCATGTTAATTGTTACCTAGTTAACTTCATTTTTTAATATTGCATCACTGTTTCACAAGTCCTGTGAATTTTATGCATTAAAGAAGTTCTATTCTGATGCATATAGAACTTTGCTTCAAGATTTATAACTCATTTTAACATTTCTTATAGGGATAGTCTGGTAATAATAAATTCCTTCACATGTGTTTGTCTGAAAATGACTTAATTTCCCCTTCATTTATGAAAGTTAGTTTTACAAAATACAGATATTTTTACTGATAGTTATTTTGCATAAGGAGACTAAAGATAAAACCCCAATTCCTTCTTGCTTGTAAAGTTTCTGCTAAAAAGTCTGCTGTTAGTCTGATAGGGTTTCATTTATAGTTTGCCTAATGCTTTTGTCTCATTTTTCTTAGAATGCTTTCCTTAATGTTGCTGTTAGATAGCCTAATGACTATATACCTCGGTGATGAACTTTTTGCAATGAATCTCCCAGGAGTTTTTTGAGCTTCTTGTATTTGGCTATCTAAAACTCTAGCAAGGCCAGAGAAGTTTTCTTTAATTATTTCCTAAAATAAAATTTCCAAACTATTCGCTTTCTCTTCTCTCTCAGGAACACCAATTATTTTTAAGTTTGGCCATTTTATGTAATTCTACATTTCTTGGAGATGTTGCACATTTCTTTTGATTCAGCTTTCTCCCCATTCAGTGTGATACTAGCTGTTGATCTTTCATATGGGGCTTTTGTTATGTTGAGGTGCATTCCTTTGATACCTAGTTTTTTGATAATTTTTATCATGAAGGAATATAAAATTTTATCCAATGCTTTTTTAACATTAAGTGAAATAATATAATTTTATTCTTCATTCTGTTGATATGATGCATCACATTGACTGATTTTTATATATTTAACTATGTTTGCATCCCTGGGATAAATCTCACTTGCTCATAATGAATCGTATTTTTAATGTATTGTTGAATTCAGTTTGCTAACATTTGGTTGAGGACTTTCACATCAATATTTATCAGAAACATTGGCCTGTAGTTTTCTTTTTTTTGATGTGTCTTTGTCTGGTTTTGGTATCAGGGTAACATTTGCCTTGTAGAATGAGCTTGCAGGTATTCCTTTGTCATATTTTTTTTCACAGCCAAACATCAGACACTTTTTTCACTTCAGAAAGATCATGATGTAATGGTTTCTGATAAGTACTTTTATTTTAACATTTTTGTCAACTAAGGGATTAAAAATAAAATTTTCAATAAATAAAAATTAACAATGTTAATTTTATGTTTAATAAAGAGATTCAAACTGTGGTTAAAACTATTCAAAATGTGCAAGAAAGTATAAGTAAAAGTGAAAGTCTTCCTTCCTCTATGACTTAAACTGTTTGAGTAAGAGTAGTGTCAGTTCTTTAAATGTTTGGTAAAATTTAGGAGTAATACCACTGGATTCTGGGCTTTATTTGCTTGAAGACATTTTATTACAGCTTTCTTCTTGTTACTTGTTAGTGGTACGTTCAGGATTTGGATTTCTTCCTAATTCAATTTTGGTAGGTTTTATGTGTTTAGGAATTTATCGGTTTTCTCTAGGTTTTCCTGTTCATTGGTAAATAGTCACTCATGCTATCCTCTAGTGGTTCTTTGAATTTTTGTGCTATTGGTTGTAATGTTGCCTTATTTATTTCCGATGTTATGTATTTGTGTGCTCTTTTTTTTCTGGTTAGTCTGGCTAAAGTTTTGTTTTTTCAGAAAACCAACTTCTCATTTCACTGATCTTTTTTATTGTTTCCTTCATTTTAATTTTATTTTTGCTCTAACCTTTATTATTTCTTTTCTTCTACTAATTTTGGGTTTGGTTTGCTCTTGATATTCTATTTCTTTAAGATGCATTGTTAGTTTTGTTTTTTATTTGAAGTTTTTCTACTTTTTCAGAGTAAGCCCTTATAGTTATAAACTTTCCTCTTATTAGTGCTTTTACACAATCCCATAGGTTTTAATATGTTGTGTTTCTAGTATAATTTGTTTCAATAAATTTTAAAATTTTCTTTTTAATTTATTCATTGATCCACTACTTATTCAGGAGACTGTTGCTTAATTTTTATGTGTTTGTGTATTTTCCAAAGTTTCATATTATTAATTTCTAGTTTTACACCATTGTAGAGAAGATATTAGATATAAGTAGATTTTTTGAATTTGTCATAACTTATCTTGTGGCCTAATATATGGTCTATTCTTGACAAGAACCCATGCACTAAGGAGAAGAATTTATGTTCTGCAGTCATTGGATGAAATGTTCTGAAAATATCTATTAGGTCCATTTGGTCTATTATGCAGATTAAGCATGACATTTGTCAGTTGAATTTCTGCTGGATGATCAATCCAATGCTCAAAGTGGGGTGTTCAAGCATTCACCTATTATTTTATTGGATTTATCTCTCTCTTCAGCTCTAATAATATTTTCTTTTTATGTCTGGGTGCTCCAGTATTAGATGCATGTATAGTTACAATTATTACATTATCTTGTGGAATCAACCACTTTGTTATTGTATAAAAACCTTCTTTTTCTTTTTGTATGGATTTTGCCTTGAAATCTATTTTGTGTGATATAAGTATAGCTGGTCCTGCACTTTTTTTGGTTTTCATTGGCATGGAGTAACTTTTTCCTTCTCTTCATTCTCAGTCTATGTGTGTCTTTAAAGGCGAAGTGTGCTTCTTGGAGGCTACAGATCTTTGGGTTTTGTTATTTAATCCATTCAGCCACCCTATGTTATTTTATTGGAGAATTTTGTCTACTTATATTCCATGTTATTAATGATAAGTGATGACTGACCACTGCCATTTTGTAATTTGTTTTCTGGTTGTTTGGTTGTCTTCTCTTTTTTCATTTATTTCTTTCTGTCTTCCTTTTAGTGATATGGTACTTTTTTTTCTAGTAATGGTAGGTTTTAATTTCTTATATTTTATTTTTTTGTATATCTGTTGTATATTTTTTGATTTGAGATTGCCATGAGGCTTGCAAATAACATAACCCATTATTTCTAACTTATTATAACTTAACAATGATTGCATAAACAAACAAGCAACAACAACAACAACAACAAAAACTAATAAAAACTCTACACTTTACACTTTGTGCCCCTCGTTCCTAACTTTTTATTGTTTCTATTTCTATTGTATTGTACTGTCTGTGGTGTGAAAAGTTGTTTTGGTTATTATTTTTGATTGATTGTTTTAGTCTTTTTACTTAAAGAATGAGTAGTTTACACACCACAATTATTGTTATAATAATGAGTGGTTTTCTGTGTACTTATAATTACCTGTAAGTTTTGTACTTCCAGATGAATTATTATTGCTTGCTAACATTCTTTTCTTTCAGAATGAAGAAGTCTCCTTAACATATCTTGTAGAACAGGTCTGGTTGTGATGAAATTCCTCAGCTCTCTTTCTCAAGGAAAGTCTTTATTTTTCCTTAGTATTTGAAGAATATTTTTGCTAAATAAATTTTTCTAGTATATGAGTTTTTTTTTTCTCCTTCAGCAATTTAAATGTTACACCACCCTCTTCTACCATGTAAGGTTTCCACTGAAAAGTCTGCTGTCAGACATATTGTGTTCCCATGTAGGTTGTTTATTTTCTCTTCCTGCTTTTAGAATAATTTCTTTATCCTTGACCTTTGAAAGTTTGCTTATTAAATTAAATGCCTTCAGGTAGCCTTCTTTGGGTTAAGCCTGCCTGGTGTTCTATAGCCTTCTTGTACTTGAATATTGATATTATACTTTAAATTTGGAAGTTTTCCATTATTATTTGTTTGAATAGGTTTTCTACCCCTATCGCTGTCTCTCTACCTCCTCTTTTAAGTCCAAAAAAAATCTTAGATTTGCTTTTTGGAGTCTATTTTCAAGATCATGTAGGTGTTGTTCACTCTTTTTTATACTTTCCTCTTTGTCTTTTCTTTTTTTTTTCTCTTTTCTTTGTTTTTTGAGATGGAGTCTTGCTCTATCCCCCCAGGCTAGAGTGTAGTGCTGTGATCTTGGCTCACTGCAACCTTCACCTCTTGGGTTCAAGTGATTCTCATGCCTCAGCCTCCTGAGTAGCTGGGAATACAGGCACATGCCACCATACCCTACTAATTTTTGCATTTTTAGTAGAGATGGGGTTTCATCATGTTGGCTATGTTGGTCCTGATTGCCTGACCTCAAGTGGTGCACCCACCTCAGCCTCCAAAAGTGCTGGGATTACAGACATGAGTCACCATCCCTGACCTCCTCTTTGCCTTTTCTAACTCTATCTTTTTAAATCGTCTGTCTTCAAGCTCACTAATTCTTCTTCTTGATCAATTCTGCTATTAAGAAATTGATGTGTTTATTCTTCACTATGTCAGTTTTTCAATTCATGAATTCCTGCTTGATTCTTTTTAATTATTTCAATCTCTGTTTCTCAGATAGAACTCTGAATTTCTTTTCTCTGTTATCTTGAACTTTGTTGCATTTCCTCAAAACAGTTATTTTGAGCTCTCTTTCCTTTCTGAATTGTTCTATATCTCTGTTTCTTTGGAATTGGCCCCTGGTGCCTTATTTAGTTATCTTGTTGAGGTTATCTTTTCATGAATAGTCTTAATAAATGGGCACATTTCTCAGTGTCTGGGCATTGAAGAGTTAGACATTTTTTGGTCTGGGCTTTTCTGCACTGGTCCTTCCTGGGAAGGCTGTCCAGGTATTGAATAATATTTGAGTGTTATGATCTAAGTTTTTGGTCACTACAGCTGTATCTGCATTGGAGAGCACCTCAACCTCAGTAACACTGTAGCTTCTCCAGACTTACAGAAGTACTGCCTGGTGATCTTGGATAAGATCCAGAAGATATTCACAGATTACAATACAAATACTATACAAATGGAGTCTCTCTATGTACTGAGTTGCCTGCAACTGGGTGAGGGGTAATACAAGCACCCCTATTCCACCAACACTGTGGCTGTACTGAGTGAAATGTGAAACCAGTACAGCACTGGGTCTCACCAAAGGCCCACAGTAACCACTTCCTTGCTACTGCCTAAGTTCACTTAAGACTCTAGGGCTTTATAATTTGCAAGTGGCATAGCCAGCTAGGTTTAAGTCTTCCTTTTCAGGCCCCTGAGTTCCCTCTGGCCCCAGGTGGATCCAGAGATGCTACCCAGAAGCCAGGTCCTGGAGTTTGAAATCTTAGGAATCTACCCGGTGCTCTATTCTTTTGTGGCTAAGCTAGTACCTAAGCCATAAGACAAAATTCTTGCCAGCCTTCCCTGCCCTTTCCACAGTCAGAGGAGTCTCTTCCCTTGGCCACAGTCCCCCAGGCTCACAGCAAGTACTTCCTGGCTACTGGTGATATTCCCTGAAGGCCCAGGGGCTCGTCAGTGCTTGTGGTGAATGCTACCAGGTCAGGCACTCTCCCTCAAGGCCGTGGGCTCCTGAATGACCCAGAGTCATTCCAGAAATGCTGTCCAGGAGTTAAAGTCTGGAATCATGGACCCCCAAGAACCCACTTTGTGCTCTGCCCCACTCTTGCCAAGCTGTATTTAAGCTGCAAGGCAATGCCCCCTTTATTCTTCTTTTTCCTTTTCTCAAACAGGAGTTTCTTCCCATAGTCACAATTAGAAATGTTCTCGGTCACATATGAAGCCAGCACATATATGAGCTTCATGCAAGGCCTGTGACAAGTACTGCCTTGCTACCAATGCTGATTATTCAGGGCCCAAGGGCTCTATAATCAGCAGGTAATGAATCCCGCCAGGAGTGGGTCTCCGGTTTTTCTCCTCAAGGCAATGAGTTCCCTTCTGGTCCAGGGTGTGTCTAGAAATGTCACCTTGGATTTAGGCAGAGAATGAGTCTTCTGTGCTGCATGTGGCTGGGGAAGAAGTGACACAAACACTGCCTTAGCTGCCTAGGCTGGTATCTTAATGGGTCACATGACACCAACATCCACTAACTCTGAGCCCAGCACAATACCACAACTTGTCCAAAAATTGCAGTCCTTGTGGGTTTGATGGACTTTCAAGTTTATTTAGAGTCCAAAACACTTTAGCCCATGGTTGTGAGCCTTGCAAGAACTCCAGTTCCAATTGCTGGCATGGGGATTCCCTTCTGGTTTAAGCGGGTCTGAATGCTTCCTCCATGAGCCTGTCTGAGTTCTACTTGGTGTTATTTACTGCTGTGAGAGGGAATCACTGAGTCACAGTGCAAATTTCCACAATTACTGTGCATTCCTTTCCACAAGTATATAGATTTTTTTATGCCACACAGCCACTGCCTGGGGATGGGAAAGGTTGGCACTGGCAATTCAAGAGTGACTTTTCTAACCTCTTCGGTGCCTGTTTCAGTGACCTAAGGATAAAACCAAGTACTGTGAGTGCTCACCTGATTTTTGTTTCTTATGAAGGTATGTTTTTTTGGTGTGTGAATAGTTGATGAATTTGGTTTTCTTGTCGGGAGGACAACTGGTGGTGGCTTCTATTTGGCCAACCTCTTCTATCTCCAATCCCTGATCTTTTATTTTAATTTAGCCCTATGTGTGCATTGTTTTTAACTAGTGTTGTTATGAGTATTGTGTTAGTCTATTTTCACACAGCTCTAAAGAACTTCCTAGAGACTGTGTAATTTATACAGGAAAGAGATTTAATTAACTCACAGCTCCACATGGCTGGGGAGACCTCAGGAAACTTAACAATCATGGCAGAAGGAATCAGTCACCTTCTTCTCAAGTTAATAGAAAAGAGAAACATTAAGGAGGAGCTTCCAAATGGTTATAATACCATCAGATCTTGTGAGAACTCACCATCATGAGAAGAGCATGGGGTAACCACTGCCATAATTCAATCGCCTCCTTCCCTCCACATGTGGGGATAACAGGTCCCTCCTCTGACATATGGGGATTACTACTGGAGATGAAATGTGGGTGGAGACACAAAGCCTCACCATATCATTCTGCCCCTGCCCTTTCTCAAATTTCATGTCTTTTCACATTTCAAAAACAATCATGCCTTCATAACAGTTCCCCAAAGTCTTAACTCATTTTGGCATTAACTCAAAAGTCCACAGTCAAAATTTCTATCTGAGACACAGCAAGTCCCTTCCACCTATGGGCCTGTAAAATCAAAACAAGTTATTTACTTCCTAGATAAAATGTGAGTACAGGCATTGGGTAAATACACCCATTCCAAATTGGAGAAATTGGCCAAAACAAATAAGCTACAGGCCCTACAAAAGTCTGAAATTTAGTGGGGCAGTCATTAAATTTTAAAGCTCTGAAATAATCTTCTTTTATTTCACATTTCACATCAAGGTCATGCTGATGCAAGAGATGAGCTCCCATGACCTTGGGCAGCTCCTTCATAGGTTGATATTGAGTGTCTGTCACTTTTCCAGGAATATGGTGCTAGCTGTCAGTGGATATACTATTCTGGAGTCAGGAGGATAGTGGTCCTTTTCTCACAGCTCCACTAGGCAATGCCCAAGTGGGGACTCGGTATGGGGCCTCCAACCCCACATTTTCCTTCTGTACTACCCTAGCAAATGTTCTACTTGAGGGTTCCACCTCTGCAACAGAATTCTGCCTGAACATCCAGGTGCTTCCATACATCCTCTGAAATCTAGGTGGATATTCCCAAACCTCAGTTCTTAACTTCTGCATACCCACAGGCTTAAACAATGTGAAACTCACAAAGGCTTGGGGCTTGCACCCTCTGAAACAATGGTCGGAGCTGTACCTTAACCCCTTTTAGACACAACTAGAGCTGGAGCTCCTGGGACACAAGACACCAAGCCCTGAGACTGCACACAGCAGAAGGATCCTTGGCTCAGACCATAAAACTAATATTTTCTCTAGGTCTCTAGGCCTGTGGTGGGACAGGATGCTGCTAAGATCTCTGACATGCATTGGAGACATTTTCCCTAATGCCTTGATTTGCATTTGGCTGCTCATTACTTATGCAAATTTCTGTAGCCAGCTTGGATTTCTCCTCAGAAAATGGGTTTTTCTTTTCTATCACATTATCAGGCTGCAAATTTTCCAAATTTGTATGCTCTACTTCCCTTTTAAATGTAAGTTCCAGTTTCAGATCATCTCTCTCAACTTCGAAGTTCTACAGATCTCTAGGGAAGGGACAAAATGCCGCCAGTCTCTTTGCTAAAGCATAGCGAGAGTGGCCTTTGTTCCCAAGACACTCCTTATTTCCATCTGAGTCCACCACAGACTGGACTTCCTTGTCCACATTACTATCAGCATTTTGGTAAAAACCATTCAACATCAATTCTCTAGAAAGTTTCAGTTTCCCACATCTTTCTGTCTTCTTCTGAGCACTCCAAACTGTTCCAAACTCTGCCAATTACCCAGTTTCAGTCGCTTCCACATTTTAAAGTATCTTTATAGCAGTGCCTCACTACAGATACCAATTTCCTGTGTTAGTGCATTTATACATTGCTATAAGGAACTTCCCAGAGACTTGGTAATTTATAACTGAAAGAGGTTCAATTGACCCACAGTTCTGCATGGCTGGGGAGGACCCAGGAAACTTACAATAATGGCAGAAGAGAGAAGCAGGCATCTTCTTCACAAGTCAGCAGAAAAGACAAGCATGAAGATGGTAGTAACACCACTCTCCATCAGTGCCACTTACTACTCGAGCAATGACTTTCTAAAAGAAAAAACATGTTCCTGACACATTTATATCCATATTTCTGGTAGTAAAGTAAGAGTAAACAAAAAATGTGTTTGAGTGGCTGCAGAAGCAGGTATTGTGTCTCTATTTTAATTAACTCAAGTTTTCTCTACATATCATCTAAGAGCACTAGAGTCTTACTATCTGGCTTTGTAAGTGCTCAATCAAGGATGTTCACTAAATTGAGCAAGAAAATCCCATGAGTTTTCTCTGTCTCTTAAATTGTCTTATTCTGTGTGTCTCTCCACCTCCTCTGGCGTCTACAACTCAAATTCTCCTCCTGAATTCCAGCATTTGGAAAATCATAAGATATATTTAATATTTGTAAATTTTCATGGTTTTTAGCATAATATGTGAACATAGTTATTGTATTGTCCACTTGTACAAGACCAGCTCGGTCAGGGAGACCCCAACCCAGTGATGCTAGAGGAATTAAAGACACACACACAGAAATATAGAGGTGTGAAGTGGGAAATCGAGGGTCTCACAGCCTTCAGAGCTGATAGCCCTGAACAGAGAATTACCCACATATTTACTAACAGCAAATCAGTCATTAGCATTGTTTCTATAGATATTAAATTAACTAAAAGTATCCCTTATGGGAAATGAAGGGATGGGCCAAATTAAAGGAATAGGTTGGGCTAGTTAACTGCAGCAGGAACATGCCCTTAAGACACAGATCGCTCATGCTATTGTTTGTGGCTTAAGAATGCCTTTAAGCTGGGTGCGGTGGCTCAAGCCTGTAATCCCAGCACTTTGGGAGGCCGAGACGGGCGGATCACGAGGTCAGGAGATGGAGACCATCCTGGCTAACACGGTGAAACCCCATCTCTACTAAAAAATACAAAAAAAAAAAAAAACTGGCCGGGCGAGGTGGCGGGCACCTGTAGTCCCAGGAGACTGAGGCAGGAGAACGGTGTAAACCCGGGAGTCGGAAACAAAAAAAAAAAAAAAAATGCCTTTAAGTGGTTTTTCTGCACCGGGCAGGCGGGGGTTCCTTGCCTTCATTCTCGTAAGCCCACAACCTTCCAGCTTGGGCATTAGGGCCATTATCAACATGTTGCAGTGCTGCAGAGATTTTGTTTATGGCCAGTTTTGGGGCCAGTTTATGGCCAGATTTGGGGGGGATTGCTCCCAACATGTCTCCCTTCTCTGATTTGCAAAGAGATAAAAGCAAGGGCAGCTTTGTCATGGTGAGCTACTTCTCGAAGGAGTCAGAATCCACATTTGCAGACTACACAAAGACAAACAACATAGATTAAAAGCACAGTCATTATTGAAATCATAGAGCTTGCAATGTTTTTATTCATTTTAATGGGTTACTAGCTGCTAATTTTTCTGCAACTCCTTCAAGCACTCCAGTTCCTGGCATTAAGGTCAGGTGTGCCTGGGATGCTTTAAATATTGCTCTTTAATTTTGCAATACCCAAAGACAAGTGTGTAGTGTCTTTTTAGATGCTTTTTCATTCTTTTCCAAATTTTGATCTTATTGAGAGCATTTAATAGTTTCCACAAATCGTTATGTTTAGCTCCTAGAGTGGGCCATATCATTTGAGGCTGAGGTGCCACTATAGCACCGTAGTTCCAGATAATAGGAACTTTTGCCATACTTCTTAACATTTCTACCATCTGACCATTTTGTCCAGATCATCTGAACATGGTGTGACCATGACACGCAGACTGAGAAATGCAATTCAAACTAAACATTCCTTTAGGGGACTAATTAATAATGATTCCACAGGAATCATTGTGCAGCACTTCTGCCTGTTCTGCAAAGCAATCTTCTTAAACAAGTACGTTCATTTTTTCTAACTGGGTCCTATCCTGTTTACAAATAGGTTTTTGAGAGTAATATGCCTCAATTATAGGAGCAGATTTATTATGGTAAATACTGAGATCAGAAAGCGTGTGTAACTGCATCACAGAGTGACTGCATCCAGGCATTATTACCAGCCCTTATTGAAGGAATACTCACAGCAGTGGTGATAACCACTATCATAGCTACCACTAAATTATGCATTGTGACTGGTTGTCCCACTTTCCTCAGGTTTTCTTCCGCCATCTCTAACTGCTTCTTGATTTGTCCCCAGGTGGGTGGCTGTGTTCAACAGGTGTTGTTAGTGACAGCTAGGATTCTCCTCAGCATCAGTCTTGACATGGCTCCAACCGGGACATCATTGGGATCCTCCTGGAGTCTCTTCTTCAGCATCTGGCTCATGATAAGATTTCAGATGTCTTGATGGTATCCAAATTGTCTGTTGATTTTGGCCTTGAGAACTACAAGCATAACCTCTACCCCAAATTATTATTTTACCTATTTCCCACTTTTTGTTATTGGATCTCTCCACCAAATCAGTTGTTCTGTTTCTGTATTTGCAGCTGGTTTCCATAGATGCTGTTCAGCTGCTGATAGCATCTGGCCTTTGGGCAGGCTTGAAAAATTTAAAGTTAATAATAGTAGGTTGAGTTGCATTTGTGGGTTTCCATATTCTCTGTCTCTTTCTTTCCACTTTTGCAACTGCTGTTTCAGGGAGAGATTCATTCTTTCCACTATGACTTGTCCTTGAGAATTGCATGGGATACCAGTAATGTGTTTAATATTCCACATAGAGAAAAATATACCTAGAGCTTGGCTAATCATTATCTATTTTAATAGAAGTTGGAATGCCCATCACCACAAAACACTGCAAAAGATGATGTTTAACACAGGCAGAAGACTCTCCTGATTGGCATGTAGCCCAGACAAAGTGAGAAAAGGTGTCCACACATACATGTACATAAGCTAGTCTCCCAAACGAGGGAACATGTGTGACATCTATTTGCCAAATAGAGTTAGGTTCCAGTCCTTGAGGATTAACTCCTCCTGTAGAAGATGAGGAATGTAGCATTTGGCAAGTTGAACATTGCTGGATAATAGCTTTAGCTTCTTTCCAGGTAATGCTGTATCTGCGTTTGAGAACAGAGGCATTAATATAGGTTAAATTGTGAAAGTGTCAAGCATTAGATATTGCAGTAACAACTAGGCAATCAGCCATTTGATTCCCTTCGGTCAAAGGTCCTGGAAGAGGTGTATGAGCTCTAATGCGAATGATGTAGAAAGGGTGCATTCTACTCCTAACTGCTGTTTGCAATAGGGTAAATAAAGCCATCAATTGTTAATCTGCTTGAAATCATAACTGAGCATTTTCAATTAACTGTGTGGAATGAACCATGTGTGAAGAATCAGAAATCACATTAATAGGCATATCAAAAGCAGTCAATACCTCAATTACAGCTACAAGCTCCACTTTTTGAGCTGAAGTATAGGACATCTGAAAAACTTTACTTTTTGAGCTAGAATAAGAAGCTTTACCATTACTAGACCCATCTGTTAAAAACTTATAAGCACCTTCAATTGGTTTAAATTTAGTTTTTTAGTGAGAATCCAATTAGTTAATTCCAAAAACTGAAACTGCTTTGTCTTAGGAAAATGATAATCAAGAATACCCACAAAGTCAGCTAAAGGGGTTTGCCAAGTAAGATTATTTATAAAAGCTTGCTGTATTTGTGCCTTCATGAGAGGGACAATATTTTTTCCAGGATCATATCCATGTAATTTAACAATCTGAGTTCTCCCAATCCCTATCATAGTAGCAATTTGATCTAAATAAGGAGTTAAAGAGTCCATGAATTAGTATGTAGAGGAAAAAGCTACTCTATTAAGTCCTGTTCTTGGACAATAAAACTAGTAGGTGAGTGCTGAGTTGAAAAAAACAGCAAATCTAGAGTCTTCTCTGAATCTGTTCTATTTATTTGAGCTTTATGGACTTGCTCCTCAATCAGTTGTAACTCTGCCTCTACCTCCTTTGTTAATTGCTGAGGGCTAGTGAGACTAGGATTTCCTCTAAGGATAGAAAACAGATAACTCATGGCATAGGTAGGAATGCCTAGAGCAGGTTGTATCCAATTAATATCCCCTAGTAATTTTTGAAAGTCATTTAATGTTTTTAGTTGATCCCTACATGTGGTTACCTTTTGTGGCACAATGGTAGTGTCACTTACTAAGGTCCCCAAGTAGGAGTAAGGAGTAGCAGTCTGAATTTTGTCAGGAGCTATAATTAAACCAGTGCAAGAAATTAAATTTTGCAAGTGATCATAACATTGGAGTAATATTTCTCAAGCGGGGGCAGCACAAAATATATCATCCATATAGTGAATAATGTAACACTGTGAAAATTTTTTATGAGTAGGTTCAATTGCTTGCTCTACATAAGTCTGGCAAATTGTTGGGCTGTCTGACATGCCCTGCGGCAACACTTTCCAATGATAATGCTTAGCAGGCTGCAGGTTGTTTACTGCAGGAATTGTAAATGCAAACCATTCACAGTCTTGCTCAGCTAAAGGGACAGTAAAGAAACAGTCTTTTAAATCTATTGACAATTAAAGGCCAACTTTTTGGAATTATAGCAGAAGGCAATCCTGGCTGTAATGCTCCCATAGGCTGTATAAGTGAATTGATGGCTCTTAAGTCAATTAACATTGTCCATTTACCTGATTTTTTCTTAATTATGAAAACTGGAGAATTTCAAGGAGAAAATGTTGGAGCTATGTGCCCATTTTCTAATTGCTCAGTAGCTAATGTCTCTACAACCTCCAGTTTCTCTTTACTTAGTGGCCATTGTTCTATCCAAATTGGCTTATCTGTTAACCTTTTTAACAGTATAGGTTTTGGAAGCTTAACAGTGGCTGCCATCAAAATTTTTTCCTAATCTTTGGCAGGAACTTTGTTTTTCCTCTTGAAGCGGCTCTTTCAAACCTTGCAAATTCTTTTCTAGTCCCATACCAGGGACATGCCCCATTTCATGCATTGTATGTTGACTTTGAGGGCTATCTAATTGTTCTGAAATTAGAACTTGTGCTCCCTATTGTTGTAATACATCTCTTTCCCATAAATTTATTGGTACAGAAGTTATAATTGGTTGAATAGTCCCAGGTTGTCCATCGGGCCGCTCACAGTGCAAACTGTAACTACTTTCATATACTTCAGTGTCTTTACCAATTCCAACTATGTTAAATTAAGTGGGCTGAATTGGCCACATGGACGGCCAGTGCTGTACAGAAATGATTGAAATGTCTGCTCCTGTATTTATCAAACCTTTAAATTTCTTTCCCTGAATAGTTATTTGACAGGTAGGACATTTACCAGTAATTTGATTTACCCAATAAGCTGCTTTGCCTTGTTTATTTGTGCTCCCAAATCCTCCTGTTTGTTTAATTTCACTTTTTCCCACTCCCACATATGGCACAATCAGGAGCTATGCTATGTGCTCTCCTGGCTCTGCTTTCCAGTGAACAGAAGTAGATATAACAATTTGAATTTCCCCATTGTAATCTGAATCAATGACTCCTGTATGTATTTGTATGCCTTTTAAACTTACACTAGACCTTCATAAAAGTAACCCTATTGTCCCTGCTGGCAAGGTGACACAGACTCCTGTTGGAACATTTTGCAGGGGTTCCCCAGGCAGAAGACTCACAAATTTTATGCAGCATAAATCTACTGTGGCACTACCAGCTGTGGTGGGGGACAGACATTGTACAGGGGCGAGGGAATGGCCTGAGCTAGAAATGCCCTAGTTTAGAATGGGGCCTGGGACCGGCCCCTCATGGCATTTCCTGAAATCAGGTTCCCATCTTTATCAAACTTAGGGTGACACTGATTAGCCCAATGTTTTCCTTTTTTACATTTTGGAAATATTTCAGGCTCAACAGTTTTCTTTTTTCCCCTATCTGGAAGCCTGACTAGCGACTTTATCTACATTCTTTTTTAGTATGACCATGCTTCCCACAGTTAAAACAAGCTCCAAGCAGTAGAGTATTTCCTTTATCCATTCTCAGTCCTGCCATTGCCTGTGCCAACAAAGTAGCTTTATGCAGATTACCTCCAATATCATCACAGGCCTTGATATAATCAACTAAATATGCTTTCCCTCTGATAGGTTGCATAGCAACCTGGCAATCAGGATTAGCATTGTCGAAAGCTAATAACTGCAACACTATATCCTGAGCAGCCGAATCTGCAATCATCTTTTTAAGAGACTCCTGTAACCAAGCCATAAAATCAACATATGGTTCTCTGGGTCCTTATTTTATAGCACTAAAGGAAGGGTATTGTTCCCCACCTGAAGTGATTTTTTCCCAAGCTCTAATGCACACTCGTCTAAGCTGTTCTATGGCATCATCCTCCATGACCAGTTGTGCATCTATACCAGCCCAGCCACCAAACCCCAAAAGTTGGTCTGCAATTATATTAATTTGAGGTTGGGCCTCGGCATTGTGAGCAGCCTGAATGGAAGCTTCATCTGCCCACCAAGTTTTAAATTGTAAGAACTGAGCAGGAGTTAGACAGGCTCAAGTGAGAGCATCCCAGTCAGTAGGAATCATCCGACTGGAAACAGTAACATTCTTTAACAGTCTCATTACAAAAGGAGAACCTGGTCCATACTGACTTATTTCTTGCTTTAATTATTTGAGTAATTTAAAAGGAAAAGGCTCAAATGTAGCTATAATATTTCCCTCTTGATCTGCAGGGTGTATTCTAAGGAAATTGCCAAGCCTCTAAATCACCCTCTCGTCTAGTTTTCTGAATTCTGGCCTGAATAGAACTAAGAATGGTCACTCAAGGTGCTGCTTGAACAGTCACTGGTGCAGCTATCGGGGGAACCCACCCCCGATAATTCTTCATGGGTTCTTTTCTATTTTCCCTAAGTGTTGGCCAGTCTGAGGAATAAAGGGAAAGAGTACAAAAGAGACAAATTTTAAAGTTGGGTATCCGGGGGAGACATCACATTTTGGCAAGTTCCGTGATGCTCCCCAAGCCACAATACCAGCAAGTTTTTATTAGTGATTTTCAAAAGGAGAGGGAGTGTACAAATAGGGTGTGGGTCACAGAGATCACATGCTTTAAGGGCAACAAAAAATCACAATGCAGGAGGTCAGAGCAAGATTACAAGATCAGGACAAAACTGGAATCACTAATGAGCTTCCATGTTCCACTGTGTATGCATTGTCATTGATAAACATTGTAACAGGGTTCAAGAGCAGAGAACCAGTCTGACTAGAATTTGCCAGGCTAGAATTTCCTAATCCTAGCAAGAGTAGGGCGTGTTTCATCCCTACCTGCATTGTCATAAAGGCAAATACTCCCAGGGTGGCCATTTCAGAGGACTCCCCTGGGAATGCATTCTTTTCCCAGGGCTGTTAATTATAAATATTCCTGACTGGGGAAAGAATTCAGTAATATTTCTCTTACCCATTTTTGGTAATATGAGAAATATGGCTCTGTCCTGCTCAGCCCACAGGCAGCCAGACTTTAAAGTTATCTCCCTTGTTCCCTGAAAATCGCTGTTATCCTGTTCTTAAGGTGCCCAGATTTGATATTGTTCAAGCACACATGCTCTACAAACAATTTGTGCAGCTAATGCAATCACCACAGGGTCCTAAGGCAACATTCATCCTCAGTTTATGAAGATGATGGGATTAAAAGATTAAAGTAAAGAGAGGCATAGGAAATCACAAGAGTATTGATTGGGGAAGTGATAAATGTCCATGAAATCTTCACAATTTATGTTCAGAGATTGTGGTAGACAGGCATCAGAAATTATGAAAGTATTAATTTGGGGAACTAATAAATGCCCATGAAATTTTCACAATTTATGTTCTGCCATGGCTGAAGCCAGTCCCTCCATTTGGGATCCCTGACTTCCTGCAACAAGTAACTACTTTTTGCCCAGTGTCCTCTGGAAAAGAAAGAACTGGAGGGTCATTTTCTTCAAAATAATATGAAGGAGGTGCAGAAGGGTAGGGATGCACCTCTCCTTCTTTTGCCGCTTTAGCTTCAGCTGGCAAATAAACATGCTCTGTAACCTCTTCTGTTGCTTCACTATACTTCTGTTCTTCCTCCTCATCATTGTGAAAAACTTCCAAGGCAGAACGAACCAGACCCCATACCTGTCCCATTGTTACCCTGAAGCTTCTGAGCTCACCTTACTCACCATGGGGATTGCTTTAAGAGTACTTGGGTGTCCTCCAGCTAGTTTTCCATTCCAACTGTCACTCCAGTGACCCTTCCACCTGGATTTGAACCCCCATGAATGGACGCCACTTGCTGAGACCAGGTCAGTTGGGGACACCCTAACCCAGCAGCACTAGAGGATTTAAAAACAAACACACAGAAATATAGAGGTGTGAAGTAGGAAATAAGGAGTCTCACAGCCTTCAGAGCTGAGAGCCCCAAACAGAGATTTACTCACATATTATTAACAGCAAACCAATCATTAGCATTGTTTCTATAGATATTAAATTAACTAAAAATATCCCTTATGGGAAATGAAGGAATGGACCAAATTAAAGGAATAGGTTCGGCTAGTTAACTGCAGCAGGAACATTCCCTTAAGACACAGATTACTCATGCTATTGTTTGTGACTTGAGAATGCCTTTAAGCAATTTTTAACCATTGGTGGGTCAGGTGTTCCTTGCCCTCATTCCTGTAAACCCACAACCTTCCAGCTTGGGTGTTAGGGCCATTATGAACATGTTACTGTGCTGCAGAGATTTTGTTTATGGCTAGTTTTGGGGCCAGTTTATGGCCAGATTTTGACTCAACACACTTGTCTTAGCAGAGACACTCAGCAGAGTAAGAGTTTTTCATGCAAAGCAGATATGTACATTTGTGGGAGGGGAGAGTAGAAGAATTGTGAGCAATTTGGGCATTAGAAAGAATATCAATATGACATTCTGCTAGGATAACATTTTGTTTTCTTATATTGATTGTGCTAAAGATAAAAAAAAAATACTACTCTTACTGTATAGGTTAATTTCTTCACCACCTCCCTTCTTAAGGCTCCAGACTATATTCCAAATAATCCCTTTAATTTCATTCTTACTATGATAAAAGTCTCTTAGTCACCATCTTATTATTTTATATAGTTCAGAGACATGACTAAATTCTCTTTTACAGTACTTAAATTTCTGTGAGTGGCTGTAGATGCAAACAATGTTCAAAACATACATAAAAACTAAATTTGTAGGTCATTTCAGTATGTATAAAAATAAAACATATTTTAAAAATTTTATTTATAGATCAGAAAAAAATGAAAGAATAGTCATAAGGTGAATTTATTTTTTTATATATATCTCAAATGAAAACACACTAATTAAGGCAGAGTAATTGAGATTTAGCTTGCATGTTATTAAAATTCCAGTGGTGACTATTCAGCCTGAATATAGAGGGATATAATTTATAGCCCTGAAGCCATGTTTCTGGAAACAACTTAAAAACTTTAGAAGCTTTATAGTTGATGAAATTCTACTTGCCTATTTTTGCTTTTGTTGCCTCTGCTTCTGGGGTCATACCCAATAAATTATTGCACAGATCGAAGTCATGGATCTTTTAAAACAAAATCCTAATAGTTATTGATGATTGCAGTCTTTCACAGTTTTATATTTTTTTAACTAAATGCATCGCCTTGGCTACTTTTTATTAGACAATAAAATAATCAAGTATTTTGGACCAAATTCTTATTCCTATGACCTATATACGTAGTTTTGAAACAAGAACCAACAAAATAAATCTCAAGTTTATATTAATTGCACTATAATAAATTTGATAAATCAGTGTATTTGTGAGTGTAATACTTAAACTCTGTGACAATCTGTATGGGATGCTGAAGTACTCTTTAATACTGGCAGGCTTAAAAAGTTACTTTGTAAGCAGAAAAGATAATTACTAAATCATATGTTATTGGCCGGGCACAGTGGCTCAAGCCTGTAATCCCAGCACTTTGGGAGGCCGAGACTGGCGGATCATGAGGTCAGGAGATCGAGACCATCCTGGCGAACACAGTGAAACCTCGTCTCTATTAAAAAAATACAAAAAACTAGCCAGGAAAGGTGGCAGGCGCCTGTACTCCCAGCTACTCGGGAGGCTGAGGCAGGAGAACGGCATAAACCTGGGAGCTTGCAGTGAGCTGGGATCGCACCACTGCACTCCAGCCTGGGCGACAGAGCGGGACTCTGTCTCAAAAAACAAACAAACAAAAATAAATAAATAAATAAATCATATGTTATCAATATTTAGGGACACAAAATAAAAATATGTATTCATTTGACTTCACGGCTAGTACACAGTTAAATCATTACAAATTATTACAAGATTATCATTATAAATGAGCTAGAACAGTTTTCCATGTACTCGATAATTGGCACATGACAGAACAGGAGAAGACTTTTTTTTTTTTAATTTTTTCTTATTATTATACTTTAAGTTCTAGGGTACATGTGCATAACATGCAGGTTTGTTACATATGTATACTTGTGCCATGTTGGTGTGCTGCACCCATCAACTCGCCAGCACCCATCAACTCATCATTTATATCAGGTATAACTCCCAATGCAATCCCTCCCCCATACCCCCTCCCCATAATAGGCCCCAGTGTGTGATGTTCCCCTTCCTGAGTCCAAGTGATCTCATTGTTCAGTTCCCACCTATGAGTGAGAACATG